>NC_064304.1:14702328-14963286 GCF_023373825.1 Bactrocera dorsalis | reverse complement strand
AACCGACTTCAAAAACACAGCTTCGAGAAAACGAGTTTAAAGACGGTGCACTTAGCCTATCGAGCGCACAAGTTATTAAGGCTGTATCTCCGAAACTATTACTCTGATCTGAAAATTTAACACAATATTCTAGAGGTGTTTTAGAATTTAATAAGATAATAAAATGTTTTTTCGAAACCCGTAAACCCATGTAACCCGCTTTATTCTCAAAACGAAATTATTAATTAAATAGTATTTTATCATACAAAATTTATTTTAAACATTCGAAATTACAGCTAACTAATTCATTCTAATTTGTTTTGGTTTTAACTATGGCGACACTCCCATAATTATAATTCTCTTTTTGCAAAAAAAATATATAAATATTAATACTCAGTTATCATATGCAATTTGCATAAATCAGTAGTAATAAGATTTAATATAATCTGTACTAATTGCATAAATCACTACAACATTCTTTCCATTATGCCCACAATAGTACGAGTAACGAACGGGATAATTGGTTGCGGTATGCGGGAAATCAAATCTAATTGAAGGCACTTGCAATATTGATAATTAAGCGCATTACTATCTATTACAGAGGCCGTTCAATTCACCCATTTTGCTCGAAAGTAAAACAGGATCCCTTACAAACAGAATGCACCGACGATCGCAATTCAGTGGCATTGTGCAATTTAATACGACACGATTACGAGTTGCCAAAGAAATATCAGGTAATTTGCATATTCTAGTAGTTTTTATTGTAATTGAATGGTCTGGTAATTCCACAAATTCTGATCAACAAATCACTTTGTATTTCTAAAGAATTTCGATAGCATAAATCATGTGAAGAGCGGCGAAGAAGGCTACTACGGCGGTTCGGTATCACTGGCCGATCATTGTCCCTATATACAAGAATTTACATGGCGCAGCAAAAACGTAATTGTACGCGGTTCGCATTGCCGCTTTGTCGAGAATAATCCAAGTAAGCCGCTTGTGTGCCAATTATACACAATGAAATTAGAATTCAAAATTATTCTTTTATATTTTTAGAGCCTGAAAAGAACTTTGCGCTGGAGAGCTACGGCATTGGTTCAAAGTGTTTTGATCACAGTGACTTTATGTGGGAAGAGCGCTCGTGTCATCAGACTCGCGAATGGCAACACTGGGGCTCAGGTTGCTACAAATACGAATGCTCCGACGGGCGTTTGCATATTTTAGTGGCGAATTACACATACACTTGCTTCTATCCCGGTCAGACGCTTTCAATACGCATCAATGCGAACGATTGGCTGCATCGTGGCGCGATCATTTGTCCACCATGTCATGAGCTTTGTGGTGAAGTATTCGCTGAAAGAGGGGAGGAGTGTCGTATGCGCGAGGAAGCGCCACCGGCTAATAAGTATCCGCGTGATACATTGACGTGTGCGGCGTGTGCAAGTGCGGCTTTCTGCCGAATATTATTGTTTGTTGCCATAATTGCTGCATTTAGTTGGCGTCGTACACATGTTTTTATAGGCTAATATTTTTTTTTTTGGGTTAAAACATTATTTCACACATTTTTTTGTTTTGTTCTTCTGTGGTTATACCATATAATATATTATATGTAACGATATGTCCTTATTGCATAAACTATAATGTATATAGTAACTATATAATTCAACTAAAATTAAGTAAATGTGTTATAAGATGATTGTAAGCATGTTAAAGCGTATTCATAAGCTAAAATTTTTACATTAGTTTCTTGTTATTAAGTATACTTATGTAATGTGAAATACTGGTAGTTCATACGCCAAGTATGTCAACTGGCAGTAGTTGAACAAATTAGATAATTTTTTCGAAATTATGTAACAAAAATTAATATAATGCATTTTAAAAAAAGCTAAAGACTGAGCTCACCATATTGGGTACTCAAACATAATTATTGCCACTAATTGGCATGCAGTAATATGCAACGGATTAACTCTTAATTAATTTGGAACTAGAGCGAATCGGATTTAGTTATTGCTTCGATTAAGTGATTATCGATTTTCAGAAATCTAATAATTTAAATGCTATTATTGAATTTATTTTTTGTGATAAATTCTGTGCCGACGTGGCATTAGAAAAGGGGTTTACACATCCCGAGATATCGAGATGAGAATTATAACTATCATTTAATGCTATATGTTTATACCTAACTACTTTAAGTTTGCATAATATATAGAGTATATATAAGCGACGAGAAGTGTAGCCATAAACATGCTTGGTTATTGGTATATTATATTTTCTTATATTAATAGCTTGTACCAACAATTACTTAGCATTTAATCTTTGTCGGCACAGAGTTATCTGCGTTTGTGTATTAATTAAAAATGCACAAAATCACTAAAGTTTGTGCAAGAGCTTGTGAAATGGGCGCTTAATATTATAATGTTGTTATTAAAAAAGCAATTAAGCAATATTTATTGTCAATGTTATGTACAACAGAAGAAGAGTTTAGACAATAATTGCTTTTATGAAATTATTTCTATAAGTTTAGGAATATCTAAGGATTTTTCATACAATTTCGCCTACATTCGTAGTGTCCCAAGTAAATCTACTGTTTCTTTGATTGGACTGCTTGGAGCGAAATCTCATATGGGTTTCCTTTGTTCCGTGCTCCGTATTTGTAAAGTCTTTATAGTTAGTTACTTACTCCTATGGATATCATGTGGCTGAGAGTCCTCAAAATAAAAAAATACAAAAGTACAGCCGAGTTGACAGTCTATCATCTAAAAAAAGTTCGTTACTGCTGCAACTACGTATTGTAAGTACAAAAGATATGGGAAACCCTTTGTGGTTATATATCGATCTGAAATATAGCAAACATCTTTCACAGAAGGCGTTTATTTGCCGGAACCGCCTATATTGGACCGTCATATAAATTAATTGATCAAAATAAAGTTCTTGTATGAAAGAAATTGTTTAGTTGCCGAAATCGCCTGAATCGGACCAATTTAGCAAATACCTTTCATACAAATAGACCGATAAAAAAATCGTTGTAGGAAAAACTTTTTATTTGAAAATATTTCCTTACGAAATTTCGCATAGAAGGAAATTCTACATTCTACGAAGAAATTATTCAGATCGTACCACTATAGGATAAGCTGCCATAGAAACTGATCGATGGTACTCAAGTCTTTTACGGATAAACATTTTTTACATTTTTCTATTATTTTCCAAGGCACCTCTACAATTTCGGAACAAATTTTTCAAAAGGGTATTATGGCTTCGTCGCAGTCAAATTTAACGTTTTCTCTTGTTTAAATTGCAATCCTCGCACGGTTTTTGCATAATTACATATAATCTCATTATTTGATAATAAATTCTTAAGACATTAATAACAACCCTGGAATTCCAAAGCAACTATGAAAGTCCATATATTACCATATATTGTTTAATTGCTTTTTTATTTCACATATGTATATATTCGAGTAAAATGAAAACGATTAAATACAATAACTTTTCTGCCAACAAGCACTTTGACGAACTACTATACTCACGTATAAAATATATTTATATACATACATACATATATGTATATATACCACGGCATTACTCATAGTTACTCTACATACATACTATAATTCAAAATGTGATTTATTATTATACATATATAAATTTTTAGACGAAACATTACTTTAAAGGCTTGTTGAAATTGAATACCATACATTCCCGTTATATTATGTTCCCCACAAGGACTTGGCCTACATATGTCTCTGTGTAAAATAAGACTACTGTTTTGAGGCAACTATATATGAACATACATACCTACATTTGTGGTATGCAAACCTTATATGCTCAGTATAATTGTATGCATATGTAATGCATTTTAAACGCCTAATTATAGGCTCAATACTTTAGTGTAATAAAATATATAATTCGATGTCCGAATGTGTGCATAAACATATAAATAACATGAATAAATAGACATATTTTAGCGATACAAATTAAGGGTGCCACATACAGGTTTTAAAGTTATCATTAACTATATTTAAGCGATCACGAATTTTAATGAAATACATACATATAAATAATTAATGATATACTTTTGATTTGGTAGTAAAGATATTGTTTTCGAAAGATTCTTCATCTCTATTAGTTGTTATGTTTTGCTTTTGTAAATATATTTTTTCAAATATTTTCAGTTTTATGTAAAACATCAACTGTTGAAATGCGCAAATTGAAAAAAATATATATAAGAATGAAAATAATAATTATGTACATAATAGTTAATAATAATAAAATTGTGTTTTAATTCAAAATAATTTTGTAGCAAGTGTAACGTAGTGAATGAAATTTGTTCTGATCTTCTTAGGAAAACATGTACATAGTTAATAGAGCTTCTGGCTGAATCACAGTCTTCAACTGTAAGTGTTGTAAGTTTAAGACACTTAGCTACACATGTACGGATTCCATTCAGAAGTTTCTATTCCTTGAAGTATATAATTAATTACGGGTGATCTAAGTAGAGGTATGTTTTCCAATAGTGAGTCGTGTCAAACTGTCATAATCAGGGGTGTTGTGGAATTATTATTATGATTGCTCGCAAATGTATTTATTTGCAAGTTTTGTCTCATTAATAAACAGCTGGTTCGAATATTGGCTTTGCGTATGTTCGAAAAGACGAAAATCCAATCAGATTCTGTGACACCATTGAAAATCAGAATTGGTTTGCAATTCTGACAGCTAAGCAATTCTGTCTTGGATTCCACAACACTCCTGATTATCTTTTTCAGTATTGTTTTGCATTTCATCATGAACGACAAGTTATATCGCTTCCCTCCATGGGCTCTTGAAAAGTTCCTTGAACGTTTCGAGACAAATTTCCAGCGATGAGGCCCATTCCTGGTTAAATCGGTATGTAACAAGGAAAATTGCTGTAGAAAAAAAATGTTTTGTGGACCGGTGGAATCATCGGTCAATATTTCTTCAAAAGTGATGCCGGTGAGAACGTAAACCGACTATTTGATGCCTGAAATTGAAGCTCGTGATCTCGGTGACATTTGGATTCAACAAGATGGTGCCACACATCGCACCAATCAATGGATTTATTGAGAGAACACTTCATTGAGCAGATAATTTCACTTTATGAGTCGGTCGATTGGCCACCAAGATCGTGTGATATCACACCGTTAGACTTTTTTCTGTGGAGATAAAGTGCAGATTTAGACTTCTATGCAGACAATCCCGCTTCGAATCAAACCTTGGACCTCAAAACTTCGTGTGTTATTCGCCAGTTACCAGTCAAAATGCTCGAACGAGTCGTCGAAATTTGAACTCAACGGATGAACCATCTGAGACGTAGTTGCGGCCAACATTTGAAAGAGATAATATTCGAAAAATAAATGCCAATGACTGTTCTTTCAAATGAAAATAAACATTCCACATTAAATTTGAAGTTTCTGTGTTTTTTATTTAAAAAAGTAAGCATCCTCGAAACTAATCTTAGGTTAGCTTAGGACCATCCTGGCGTAATTGGAAACATGTATCTCACCAGTAAAGCGTAGAAAGCGGTCCGTTGTGATACCTCAATTTCCACATTATTATCATAACGACTTCATAATTCGACAAAGAATTAAAGTTTGAATATACCAGAAATTTCTTTTGGCAGCTAATATCAGTTTAGCCTATCTTTTCAGTCAATGTTTCAACTTGAGTTTTGCAAAAACTGATCAATATAGGAAAAAGTGCTTGTATGGTTCTACCTCATCTTTCTCCATACAAATTTGACAGTTTGAGTCCGATAACATAATTGGCCTTACCGCTAGCATGTCTATTAAACAATGTAAGTAAAAACTCCTGTCATCGCGGTAGTAGTTTCATGGTTATATTACGTTCTGCTCCAGACCAAAAAGATTGGGCAGTCACACAGCAGCTGGCCATCATCCAAAGCTAACTAAGTTCACGCGAGATGTATTGGTCCAGTGCTAGATAAAAAAAGTGTTAATTGAACAAATATCTAAGCGAAATATATAAACTTCATTTAGGTCACGAAAGTCGTTTCAATACCAAAAATTAAAGTAGGGTACACGATATCGCATAAAACTTATAGAAAGTGTTCGGACAGAAGGCATCTCAAAGCACGACACGAGAAAGCTGTCGGGGCGATGAGTGGAGCTTTTGCCATTTACGGATTTCAGCCGGTAGATTACTTCATAGCAGAGTTTGATGCTGTTTAAGCGCAATCCAAAATAGGTACACTGGTACACACCAGAATCTAAGTAGTATCGAAAAAGTAGACAGTAGAGGAAGGCAAAAGTTGTCTTACTACCTCGGGCTTCAAAGGCTGTCGGACTCAATTACCTGTAGAAGGGTAAGTGGCTGCAATCTTTACTTGTCTTTCTTTCGACTTCTTTTTATTTTCTGACTTGAAAAAGTTACTCACCGAAATTGGGGTAGAATGAGGAATTCATCTCATCCAAGGAGGCTTTTTTGTTGACTTCCATTAAGTGTGTGTTTTCAGGAAAATCATGAGCAATATGTTGAGAAATAGTCCTAAAATGAATTATCTTGAGTAGATTAATTATCACCAAACTTGACATTTGCAACTGGTTAAATGAGCTAAGCCTCAGTATACACCCACCACTTCACCAGTGAAAAACTGGGACACTTTAATAAAATACACCACATCTCCTCAAAGGATCTCGCTTTACACGAAGTCACCACCACAATAAACGTCGAAGAATCGTCACAAATTAACAAAACGACTTGGAGTTTCATCTCTAGCACCTCATTCGTTTAAACACGAACCTTCGCAATCAACTGGTTTGCACAGCTTAGCAACTTTTACTGTGTTTATACACTTGCAACATGTTGCTACAGAGTATAATAGTTTTGTTCACCAACCGGTTGTATCTATCACCTAAAACTAAGCGAGATAGATATGTCTGCAGGTATAAGTATAAATGATCAGGATGAAGAGTTGAATTGAAATGATGGTGACTGTCTGTCTGATTTAAATATACAGGTCTTTAATGGAATAGTGGTCAAAATTTGACAATGGGCGTGGCACGACCTACTTTTATATGAAAATACATATTTCAAGGTCCGACCTTTCCAATTTAACCAAATTCGGTACATGATATTTTACGTATGTTAATGTGTAAATGTTACAGTGTAAATAGTATAAGTTAAATCGTCTACTTCCCATATAACACAATTTGCCAAATTATTCTATCACTTTCCTAAATGCAAATCCAAAATGAATTACCGTAACGTTATAAAAAAGTGCCGTTGAAGTAATTCACCTTATGACCAAAAATTGTCCAAATTGAACCAAAAGTGTTCAAGTTCCTTGGTTCCGAATGTGTGGATCCCAGAGCCTATAGTTGAGATATATTGGTAATCGAAAAATTATTTACGAATTTTGTCAATAGGTGTCGTTGCAGTCGTATATATCCAGTGCTACCAATCACATTGTGTCATACCATTATAGTGTTGGAAAGGTGAGCTTCTTTTAAGGGGGCAGTAGGGTAATCTTTTTTCAAAAATTGTATTTTTTTTTGCATTTTCTGTTCCTTTGTACCCTTAGAATTAATGCAGAAACTTACTTTACCAGTGGAAAGTTTCGAAAAAGGCCCAAAAATAATAATACCGTTCGACGTTCGGTGCGCTCGAAGTACACACCTCAAACTTTAAACGCGTTTTTCTAAAAAAAAAAACCTTTTTTAAACTGGCGGACATAATTCCGGTCGAACTACTCAACCGATTTGCTTAATTTTTTTTTAATGTTCACAAAACGCCTGGCTGTCGTTCCGTAATTTTTGATACGAGTAATTTATTGACAATGTTATGACAAAATTATGTAAAAAACCATGGGAAAAATAAAAAAAAACCTTAATTACTTTTATAATTATCAAAATTTTTTCATGATTCTAGTAGAGACGAGTTTTTTGTTTCAAGTGATCCAAACATGAGACATCGTGTCCGCCAGTGAAAACAGGCATCTCATTCACTCAGCCATTTCTCCGACAGATGTCATCAAAAAATTCCGAAAAAATTTGTTTATACACACCATGAATTACCTCATGATATGAGAAAAAAGTTCTACAATAAAAATTTCTATGAAAAAAAAGTCAAATAAACAGGCCAGTTTACTCTACTGACCCTTTAACCAAAAAAAATTAGATTCGGGGAAGCTGAAAAAAATTACAGCTTTTCAAAAATGGTTCGCTGCTTCCGTTCTCGAATTTTCGATTTTTGATGAAAGTTTTACTGATAGAATGTCTCTAGCGGAATAGCAAAGAGTGGTCGACCAAAATAATACATATTTGTTTATTTATTTATTAGAATGAATATAAAAAAATAATAAGTTGAAGTTTGATTAGAAATACGAAAAGACTTTTTCGACTACGCAATATTATTAAAATTCAGAAATAATCATTTCCTGATAGTGGTATATCTGTGAGTTATAAATGGGTTGCATCGGGTTAGTACATACTTTTCTTAGTCTCCATGTACCAAATATAAAGATTTTTGAACTTCAAGGTGACTTTATACAGCATACTCGTATATCGGCCAAAATGTTAGTTATCTTAATAAAATTGAGAGAGCGTATTTTACTAAATAATGGTGCATGTTTATGCTTAGAATTAATAAAATCGAGTCAAAACTCGCCCTTGTACTTGAAGATACTTCCTTGGCTTTAATCCTTGCAAGTGTCAAGAGTATGAAATGTTCGGTTATAACCGAACTTAGCTTATATGAAGAATATGTTAATTTAACAAGACATTTTTATGTGAATATATTGTGTAGATTGGACGCCCTCGCTATGTGTTAGCCACCATACAAACTGCCGGTCAAGATCTTTTTATTACCTTTCAGGCTTTAAGAAATACCCTTGTGAGGGATAGCTTCGGTGCAGTCGAAAAGTAAAAAAAAAAACAAATTATAGATTCTTTAGTTTTTTCGAATTTATTTTGATTGTATTTTCAAGTATTTATAAATATTTCTTTTATTCGTATATATAAATATATATTATAATCAGAATATAGTCACAATATACGTACATACATATATAATATAAATACAATATATAATACATATTATTTAAAAAAACTATTAACTAATTCGTTGTTACATATTTACATTAACAATAAAATAATATAATTACTATTTATATTAATAAAGAATTTCACATAATTTTACAAATAAATTATATTAAACAAAATTCAGTCCCTAAGCACTTGTCATTTTGCGGCTCCTAGTAAACTTGATTGCTTATATTTTTCGAATTTTTTAGTAACTTGTAGGTGCAAAGAAATTTGAGTATTTTATACTACAACTGGTGAGTTAGCAAGGTTCGTGTTTTTTAGAAAATAAAAAGAAAACAACAAAGTTAAAATAAAAATTGTGTCGAAGGGGTTTCCACAATGGGTGTATGCACCAACAGCCACATCTTCTGGGCATTTATTAGTTGGGAGTGAGGGCAAGCAATTATTGTTGCATTAACACACGAAGAGTATATACAAATATAAAATTCCCATATTTTCCAAGCAGACGTAGTGCGTACAATAAATATTTTAAGCTTATAAATATATGATGATATACATTTTTTATAAAAAAAAATATTTTTTTATTGAAATTGTTAAATTGTATTATACTTTTATTCAATAACATTGAAATCTTTGCTCTTTTGGCTGCTTAAAATTAAATTTATAAATCGCTGTTTATATACAAATACACACATACATACATACATAAATAAGTTAAGTTAAATACCAGCAAATAGTTAGTTTAATTTGTAATTAAAAACTAAATATTTTATGCGTGACATAACACCGACCTACTTTCACACATTAGTTAATTGGTTGTTTAAATAAAATAATTAAAAGATTTCCTACTTATGAACTAATTAATCAATAAACTACTTTAATAAGCATGTGGGGTCAACAATTTTTCCAATTAAACACTTAAATCGCTTACTAAGTATTTATTTTTAATTTAATGGTGATGCCATATTGCGCCTAAGAAGGACACTTCGCGATTGGGCGAAGCAGCCGTTAGTGCAAAATGCCACCGAAACCTTTCCATCACATGTTATATATAGCCAACAGTTTAAGCTAAGCGTCCACCAGGTCATTGGTAACGCCACTCCTGCGGCAACACCATATCCTTAAGGGCATACAAGAATCGCGCATACCAATGTATACCCTTTGTTCGCGTCGTCGCAGACACTGTCGAATTGCCGGCGACACTCTTCGCTTGCACCTGCGTCACATCATTGCTGTCGGGCAGCCACGCACGCATAGTCGCCAACAGACGCATGGGCGCTAAGCCCCAATGTGCCAACTTTTGGCTATTCACCACAGCGTAGCAGGAAGCCGTCACCGAATCGACTACTATTGTACCGGTGCGGGTGAGTGGCGCCACCACACCTGGCCGATGCGCCACCTTTAAACGCTGCACCCGCTGTGGACTCAAGCGGCCATACTGATCGTGCACCAGCACATAATCATTCTCCTGCACACGATCGGCGAACATGTACTCCAATCGCTGTTCGGTCGGATGCCAAACTAATACTAAATGTGCCGGCGTCACAGTCAACGTGGCGCCACCAACTGTATGTATTTGCACGAAATTCTCCACTTGCTCCAAATTGCGATCCAAGAAGAGTATAACTTCGCTGTAGACGGGTTGACCCGCAGCATCCATGGTGAGCACACGATCGCCGATATTCAAGTCGCGCAATGTTTTGCGTTGTCCATTCTCGAGTAGTACGCTGCTGTCGGCCGCAAAGCAACCGCTCACGTGTGGTAGCTGTTGTGAATCTGCAAGGGATGGAGAAAATGTCGAAATTAGTACTTGTAGACACAGTTGCATGCTTGTAAGTGCAAATATTATTAATAATGTGTAGTGTTGCTCAAAATCTTATTACTTCACGCTGCGTGCGGATTAGCCACAGTTCGTGTGCGCAGCTAAGCAGCCACGAGTCACACGAGTCAGCTTGTAGTATTATCATTTTCTTAATCCCAGCTAAGCTCACGTTCTATTTTCTAGCCCCTATAAGTTAATTCTACTCAATATTTGCTGGTGTATGTGTATGTTTGCAGGTTGTTAGGTTTGTGTTGGCTTAGAATTACCAAACGAACTAAGTACCGTCAGCATCTAATCCAATTTCTTGCAATAAATAGACGTGTGTGTAGTGTGCAAAGGCAAGAAAGGTTATAAGGCAAGTCGAGATTAGTTTTCGGAAAGATAGATGATTTACGTCCTTTCTTATATGAAGCGCTCAATATTTGATGTTTTTTTAAGTAAACAGAACATTTCTTAAGTTAACATGGAAGGTTAATGCTAATTGGATTTAGACTTAGCTAGTTGATGTAGAAGTTTTAAGTCGCAATGCCGTAATACCTCTCGTTTTAGATTTTAGAAGAATTGTTTTTGGTACTAAGTGATAGAGAAACGTGATTTGGTTTGAATGGTTTGAAAACAAGTGCTCCTGGGTGCGCATTGCCAAATTCAAATATTATGTATAATAATAAAATTTTAACCCAAAAAATTATGCTTGCTTTGTACGAAAGTTTTGAATATAGTCTCTGGCATTGAGAGAAAAATCTCAAACAGTAAACTCCTTCTCCCCTCTTAAGTATAGTTTGAGCCCAACCAATTGGTTTTATTGGGGAAAAATGGTCGATATATATTTATAATTTTGCATATTTTTGGACCAACTTTGCAATAATGCTAGATTTGGTGAATATGATTTGCGCCTAAAAGATGCTAAAAGAAATATGTGAACCAAATATCAAGATACGTTGTTGAGCAAAAATATTTTCTGCAGTATACGTATTACAAAAATAACCAAAACCGAATAGACCGAAACCAGGACCAAGTTAGCCAATGTTGTTAAGAAAAAGTTAGAATTAGAAAAATAACAAAAAATAGGCCTAAACCAGGACCAAGTTAGCCAATGCGGAAAGACCATAAATAGCTACCAATATGACTGTATAAGTATGATAGTGTGTGAAACAATTTTAGAGCCTCCACACACGCCCTATATACATACATACATATATCTAAGTATATATACATATACTGCACAAGAATGACAACAACAATGTACATATAAAGGTAGAAAACGCATGCTTCGAGCCACAGTTACAAGCCGAGTATGAGTATGAAGCGTAGAGCCGTTTGAAAGGTCATAAATTAATAAGCCATTAAAATGACTGAAATTATCTTTGCGCGCTTTTGTTGTTGTGGTTGCTATATACCGGGTGGGTATATATGGACACGGTGGTATGTTCTGTCTCTGGCATTTTATCTTTACTGCTGGTAAGACTAAACTGATAAATTATTACAAAACAGAAAACAGAAAACAACAACAATAATAATGACAACTTACAACAAAGAAGAAAAATGTACGCAACACAGATTCAGCATTCAAGAATGGTCATAACAAGCAACATACATATATGTATGTATGTATCTCTGTAGGCCAGCATTTTCGTTAGCATTTACATATCTACATATATGCACGTATAATTTATAAGTAAATATAGGTGTGCATAAAAGTGGCGCGCTTATATGCAACTACAAGGTGTGCATATGGCAGCAGCCGTGGCAGCAACTTGTGGCTACTTGCCGCTCATGCCTCGGCATTGTAGTCGAAATTGGTGTTAGTTTATATTAATGGTGTTGCTGTTGTTGCTATTGTAGTTGCCGCTTAACGCAACATCAAAGTCGCTACTTTGCTTTCGCCCTTTTGTTGCGCTATTGTTGTGCAACTAGCGCTGGCAAAGTGACATTTTGCTGTCAAAGGACAGCATGCACGCACAGGAACGCATGTGAATGTATGTGTGCGGCTATTTGTTGAACTTGCAAATTATATTTTTCAATGCTTTGTTCGACTTGCAAAATGCGTTGCGCGTAAGTCAAACGTACTTGTTAGCATAATCTGCGATAATCTAGATCCAGATTTACGTTCGTAACATAATCTCTGAAGATTTTGATTTTGGTAATATATGTATATATGCAGTGTTATTGTAGCGGCATGGCTAATAGGATCCAACAGTATGAATACTTTCGTTATCTGTATTCGTTTATCGGATGATGTTGCATGAGTTTTTAGGTTATGTTTGGAAAATACTCCACATATTTAATTTTGTGAGAATTTTATACCCTGTACATATTTAGTTAGCCACGATGTTTGTAAGAAATGTTGGAGATCTTATAAAATATATTTAAAAATAAGCAGCCTGACGGGTTGAGTTGCTTTAGCCCTGTCCGTTTGTTTGTCTGTCAGTATATATGCTTAAGTGGTTACATGGGTTAACGGGTTTCAAAAAATCGATTTTCTTATTGTCTTAATAAATTCTAGAATATTGTTCTATATTTTCCAGTTGATCCGTGTAATAGTTTCGGATATACAGCCTTAAGAACTTGTGTGCTCGAAGCTAACTAGGCTAAGTGCGCCGTGAAAATAGGTGCCGCCATTAACAGCTCAGCGTCTCACTATAATGTGTATTTGCTTTGCCTCAATTACACCACTGTGCAGGCAGCTGGTAATTGATTCTACCTAATTCGTGTTCAACCGATCGTTATCCAATTAGTTTAATTCGTTTGCTTAATACACACGCACATAAACATCTACACATTGATACCTTGAAGTTTGTGTGGCAAGTATAAGCAAAACTCCTTGCGGCACGCCTTCAAAATACGCCTAAGCCGAAACGGTAAAAGGTAAAAAGGCAGTTAGATAGACAAAAGCAGCGCCAAACTCCAAGTCAGGAAATGCACGCACGCACATACATATGTATATATATATAGGTATGCATGTATGTCTGTATGTGAATATTTAAGCAGCCGTTTCAGGGGTTGTGCCGATTCTCAGTTTCATTACATATCAGCACCATCAATCTCGGTAATATGTTTAGTGTGGCATATTATTTCACCGCAAGTGCTCCACTACACAATCCTTATCGCACAGTTCCTCTCCGTTACTGCCACTCTAATTGCGTGTGGCTCATGTTGCACATTGCAAACTAATGTAACGCGCTGCTTTCATGCCATCCGCCTGCCCTTGTGTGTGTTGTTGTATTTGTAAATATATCGGTATTTGGTTACCCAAACAAGCGGTAAAATCGAAATCATTCACAACAACAACAATTAGGATCAAATGAGGATAATGCCAGTGCTCACACTTAGCCCAATGAGCGAGCGCACAAAGATTAGACCACACATTGCACGCCGTCACCTACATACGTATGTATGTGTGTGCGTGTTGTTGGCGGTGTTTGGTCATAAAGGGCCGAGCAGCGGGAGTGAGAGTGTGCTGTGAAATTTGTTGATGTACAAGCATATTGATAGGGATGATCCTGTTGCCTTAAATTATTTTCGATTTTCGTCCTTCATCCATGTTAGCTCATTTTATTGTTATTGTGTATTTTTTTCGAATCTTTCTCCGGTGGACTGTGCTCGGCGGCTTGTTTTTTGTGTTGCTTGTAAGCAGTCTCACGCAATTAGATTAATAAACCATAACAATAGCAAGCAAAAAAGGAGCAGCGTTGAGAAAGGATCAGCTATTGGCGCGTATGTGTATATGCGTATGTGTGTGTACGTGTTGTTTGCCATAACTTATAAATTTCTCTGACAGTCGACAACAAGGACACTCTATGTGCAGGATTTTTGGTCACTTGATGTCGGTGCTGTTAGTGAGCAGCGGGAGGGGCCACTGCGGCAATACTTTGATCCCGTTAAAGCGCATTTATTGTTAGTGTGTTGTCGGCATTTGCGTGCGGTGACATTTAAAGTCAAAATATTTAGCTCTTTTGTGGTTGGCCGATGGCTAATGTTATATATGGCTTATAAATGCAGGCATACACATACATGAACATACATATGTACATACATATACCACTTAAGGAGCGTGGAATTTGATTTTTATTTTTTGTGTGTTGACTTTTTTGAAGCGGCTTTTAAAAATTTATTTCTAGTGTGGGGAATATAATATGTATATGTATGGTATAAACTTGTGTATTTTTTAAATTTTAAAAAACAATTTTTCAAAAAAACAAAAAAACAAATTTTCCCAAAATTTTGAAAATTTTAAAACTCACAAATTTTTTTATTGCGAAGGCTGAAGAGAAAAATCATTTTGAAAAAAAAAAATAAATAAATGTCATGCCAGTCTTTTTGAAATATTGGTTGATCAAGGAAACATTTTACTTTACGCATCAATATTTTTGACGTTCTTTTTGAAACCAATATTTCAGTAGTTTGGAAAATGGTAGCGAGAATCGTGTGGGACCCGATGTCCATACTACATAAATTTACACATTAACACATTAACAACTAAACATCAAATATTTTTAAAATGTTTTTTTTTTTATTTTTTTTTTTATTCCAAAAACTGTATTTACATTGGAAAGCGCCGTTTTTTATGAAAATAGTTTTTAAAATATCAAAAAACTGAAATTTAATATGAGAGTTTTACAAAATGTTGGTCGATCTAGGAAGATTTTTCCGACTCGCTTTAAATTTTCTGACGATTTTTACGCAATAAAGGTCTGAAAAATATTTGAAAAAGCTTGCGAGGGTTTGGTTTGGGCCAATGTCTTTACTATATAAATATATGCATGCATTAACTAACTAAACGCCAGGTTTCAATATACATATATAAATGTGTATGCTTGTGAAGCTAAGCAGTAAAGAAAAGCATCACCGAGTTCACTTAAGTGCCCTCACAAATACATTACATCCACAAATGTAAGAATAAAATACGCATACATACATATTATACATATGTATATATTATATTAATACAATGTAAGCCCCAATATATCGACATATGTACGTGTGTATGTAACTACAACACAACTGACGAAGACATGCCGCGCGGCGCTTTTATCCAGTTAGTAGGCATTCACTTTTCTCTTTTTGTCTCTAAACACACACACACACACACATGAACCGTGCCACTGTCAGTCCGGTCTGGTCTACTGCGGTCCGGTTCGGCTGCGTACGGCCCATTGGTGTTGGCTTTGTTCGGCTCTTCACACTCGTTGATATTAAAAGAGGCGCGGGTTTTGATTGTTTGCTTGCCGCCACGCACATACACATGCACATATGTATATTTTATGTATACATTGTTGTTTTTGTTTGCGCTTGTTGGCCATATTCTGGCTTTATATTCGACAGTTTAAGCACTTTTCGAAAATTAATTGTTAACGTGATTTGGTTGGTTAGAGTGAGCGCCTCGTTGCGCTTGCGCGCCTGTGTGTATGTGTGGTTTATAGGAACGGGCGTATAGCAGGGCTGCCTTCTTGCTTTCTACACATATTTTCGTTGCATATGCATGTGTGCGATGCACCGCTATGCAGCAGCGTGTGCTTGTGAGTAGCTTTTGGACAGCGGCTTTTGTGTTGGCCAATTCGAAATTTGACTTGTCGGCTGTTGACTGTCGACAAACCAGTATTGATACCTTTTTCCGGGTCAACCTACGGGTGCGTGGACAATAAAAAGGCGCCCCAGCGCTTTGACTATCGCCAGTTGTCCGATATGCATGTGTAAGTGTGTGTGTGTCTGTGGATATTTTGAAAGATATTTTTCGATTTCACTGCAGTGATAGATTTTTAAAGCCACACTTAACTACTAATATGCACATAAACATATATATACGCACATAAATGCATGTAGCAGCAAGCTAAGCACATTTTTTGACAGTTTCAAGAAATAAAAATTCAGAGTCGTTGACACTTACTGTGCTTCAGAAGTTCATAACAACAATAAAAACGCAGAAAATATATTAACTGTTGTACTTTGTTGTTATATTATTGCTTTTAGTTGTCGCTGTCACCGCGTTCGACTACCACATTAACCGCATTTATTCCATTTCGAATCAGTTTGGTTATTTTTATTGTCTGTATGTACATATGTATATAATATATGTATAGATTGGTAAGTCGCCGCATCCGCATGCATATATGTATGTATATACTTACGTACATTCATACACACCTATGTACATATGTGTGTGTGTGTCTACCTTTGTTTTGCCTTAAGCATTATAGTCACCGCAAACTAGCGTTGTTATTGCGGTTACTCTTATTCTGACTGGTTATTCTTATTGTTGCTGTTGTTTTGTTCGGTGTGTGACTGCTGCTGTTGTTGCACAGCTTCCGTCCCTACCAAATTTCCCATTACTCCTGCTACTCTTTAGCCATATTATGGATACTTTGTTGGCTGCCTTTGGTTTCGGTTCGGTTCGGTTCGGTCTGCTTGTTGTTTTTGTTGCTGTTGTTGTCGTCATCGTTACGTTCATGTGAAACTCAGCGGAGGTCGCATCATCAATTCGTTTAATTTGACAGGCGCAACCCTAAACATGTCAAAGCAGTAGGATGCATACGCACCTACTACTTAAAAATACACTATCTTCTGAGTCTTTAGCTTTCCGCTTTTGATTTCTTTTTGGCCATTTGTATTCAGCGTAAGACTGTCTTTTGTTAATTCATTGTCTTTGTAGGCCAATGCAATTTTCGGCTGCATATACACCTTTATGGATACATATTTGTATGTAAGTATGTGCGTGAATGTTTGAAGGAATTCGGTTTTGTGTGGGACTTAGGAGCGGGTGTATTTGGCAGAGGAGAAAGAGATGTGCTTATAAGGGGCATATGGATACATGTCGAATGAAAAGTTAGAATTTTCGAAAAATATTGTTTTTTTGTCTTGAAAAATCTAAAATTTTATTTTTAGCATTTCGAAATGGAAAATACGATTATGTTGTAGAAAAGTAAATTTTTGAAATTCTGAAATTATATACTAGTGGAGAAGCCTTTAAAAATAATAAAAAAAAAAGATTTTGGAATCGAAAGATAAAATAACAAACATTAAGGGAAGAATAATTTATGAGTGATGTAAAGTCGGAAAAAGAAAGAGGTGGGGTGTGTTTGAATTTAATGGGCTAAAAACGGCTTATCTCGTTATTCGGTAAACCTACGAGTGCTATAGAAAAAATTGTTTTGGCAATGTTATGGGCAATAAAAAAATCTACAACTTTTGCATTAACATCCTTTTCACATAACCTCAAAATTTATGTGAAAAATTTACATAACCCAGTTTTGGGGTTTTTATTTATATCTTAAACAAGCATTTTTATATTTTACGAAAATTTACTTTCTTATGTCCCAAAACCATTTTTATTTTTTAATTTAAAATTTTTATTTTTCTCCTTATATTGACCTATTATCGGGCAAACACACACATTTTCAATCAAAAAATCCCAAGCGAGAATTTAAGATTTTTAATATGATCTACCTACATTGTGATTGCTTAAATTTCTACTTTCTGATGGTATTCAAAACAATATACATATTAACTATTATATTAATTTATTTATACAATATATTTTATGTATGCTATATTATTTTCCTAAACATTCCGACCTACTTTTTCCTACTAATTATCCACTTTGCCCCATTTTATTTATGTTTTCTATATTTTAAGCACACTGCACACATAATTTACGATATTTTAGCTTTTTCCACCATTTTTTATAACAAATGTATTTAATTTTCTTATGCTTACCCGACTTCACTGAGCAATGTATATGCGCCCGACTCTCATAGTAGACCCAATCGAAACCGGCTTCGACCGCCAAACGCGCCAACATGCCATATTTACTGGTATCACGATCGGATGTTGTTATATCGACGGCACGCCCCTCATAGTGTAAGGAGTCGGCATGATGCGCATTATCCTCATCCCAACTTTCGATGACGCGCAAACGCACGCGCGGCCATTGATTCATCACAGAAACGGCGAGTATATTAAGTTTTTCTTTGCAGCGCTGCAATTAAGAAAAAATGTAATAATTGTTAAAAAATATATATTAGTGAAAAATATATACTAATATAATAAACAAAAATTAGACTTAAAATATAGCCTTAAATAATATAAAAAATTAGAATATTGTTTTTTTTCAAAAATTAAAAATTTTATATCTAGCATTTCTAGGTGGAAAGAGTTCGGATTTTCAGTATTCAACCGAATTTGTTCATTTTAAATTTCTTCTCTCTTCGTGAAAGTGTCAATGTTTTTGGAACCGCCGTTATCGGATTACCAAAGCATCTAGCTGCCATACGAACTGATTGATCAAAATGAAGTTGTTGTATAGAAAAATTTTTTATTTGACAAGATATTTTTACGAAATTCAGCACGAATTATTGTTTAAGACAAGGCTACATTCGCCGATTTTATTGCTCATTTCGGACTAATATAGCATATAGCCATACAAACTGTGCTATAAAAATCAAGATAAAGATTTTTAAACCCTTTATGCAATGAAAATTTCGACACTTTTATCCGAATAGTTGTACTCGAAAAAAATCCTTCGTCCCAGTCCTTAAGAATTGTATCTCAAAGAACTGTGTAAAATTTCATGAAGACGGCACAGTTAGCATAGCTAGCCTCGAGCGCATAAATTTCCAAGGCTATATCTCCGAAACTATTACTCGGATCAACTTGAAAATGTATGACAATATACCATTAGAATAAAATTTTTTGTGAAATTTGATAAAATAATATAAAAATCTTTTTTTTTTAATCCGTAAACCCATTTAACCTCTTAAATATCAATTATTAAGCTTTATCAATATTTGCCTTTCCCGATAAAAAAAAGTCAAACTAAATTTAAAAATATCTATATCCCTACTGCTTATATAAATGTGAATTAAGAAAAAAGTAAAAAAAAAACTATTTTATAATAATTTAGTCTAAATTCAGAACCATTTATTTGAGCAGCATAATGAGTTATCGCGCTTGAGGTGTCCAAATTGAATATACGAAGTCACCGAAAACTCAAAGCGACCGCCGAAAACTTACAAATAAAAGAAAATATACCATAGATGTATGAACATAAGTTTGCATTTGTGTTGAACAATATGCCAATGTGATAATATAATATTTAAATCAATTTCGGTGCGATCATAAGTAACAGCGTACACTTAACGGCGATTGTGTCCAACAATGTTGCAGTTGTCTTTATTAGTGCTTTTGTACTTGCGCATCTAACAATTTGAGCACACTTGCACACACACTCATACACATGCGCACGCATACAAAGTACCATTATAATGGAATTTACCAAACTTATTTTGAACCTGTTGTGCTGTGCAAACAGCAAACCATTTACATACAAACACGGCTATTTAAATAGGCAAATGGCGTGGTTGTATGCGCACATGTCCTCCGCCTAGGCATGGCCTCTTGTTATTATTTTAACAATGGACCAAAATAAATAAATGGAAATAGAAGAAGTTGTATTAAAAATCAATTTTCCCCATTTTGTTGTTGGGCAAGTGCAGATCCGTTGCTTACAACAAATACACGCTTGAAAGGTGTTTATTTAAACGCACAACCTCGAATGCCTCGTTCTGCGCGATTGCGAAAGGTCGAAATACAAATATTGATTTTCGCCGACATCAATAAAGTACACGTACATATTTACATATTTACGTATATGTATGTATATGTGTATATGTATGTATGTATTTGTGCAACGCAGACCTTTCAATTTGTAATTATGGTGGGTGCTTGCGCGAGTCCATCATAGGACATGTAACTCTAAAGGTATTGCCATAATGTACACATATAAACACATATACATATAAATAAATATATTGCCTGTTTGTATGCATGCTTTTGTGTGCATAATGCAACACTTATGGCACGAATGATTAGGTAAATACGCTTGTGTTTACCTGTGAGCCTGCGTCTTATTTCTCTGCCAGGGTAGGGTAGGGTACAAAAAGGATTCAAAGGCTTTTTGCCGCAAACAGTCAATATTTTTTTACTTGAAAAGTTCGAGTTTTTTCCTGTATTATTATATTTGCATTCCAATATCAGCAGCATCGGCGCGTACAACATTTTGTAGCGTTGGAAAATTTACAAGCCAGCCACTTTGAGAGAAGAAGAAGCAGCAGCAGTTAAAATTGAAAAATAAATGAAAAACAGACACTGGCTGTTGTTGTAGTTGTAGCAACTAGCATGTCTCAAGGTATTTTCGCTTCTATTGTGGAATTTTCGAAATCAGCTGCAGCAGCAGCTTCTTCTTCAATTGCCCATCGAGAATCGACCACAAAATCAATTATCAACGGCTGTGCAGCAGCGACACTATGTGCGCCTGTGTGTGTGTTGGTGTGCCACCGGTTGGGCGTTTTGTGTTTGCATACACGACAAATATGCACGTGTGTGTGTGTGCACGGTGCGTTTGCAAACAATTCGCCACCAATATTTGCGGTGATTGCTGTGCGGCGGGAAGTGAGCGTAAAATTGATTTTGTGCACCTTGTTGGTTTGATTCTCTAAAGGATTTCACAGCGCAACAATTCTGTCACTCATGCATTTGCTTTGCATGTAAGCAACTGCATGTATATATATGTGAGTGTATGTGTGTGTATGAAACACCTATTTTGCTCGAATTATCTAGTCGCTGAGCGTAAATAGACACGGCCACACTCACACATGCACCATATGGTCGTGCTTGTGTTTTGTTTGTTAATTGTGTCGCTTGTGCAATTTTCGAAATTTTTCAATGTAAAAATCAACTGTTTATTGTAGGCGTGCTGAATTTGCTGTTATTTATGTGGTTTTAATGTGGCATACAAAGTGTAGAGAATCGATGTTGTCTTTATGCTCTGTGTGAGTTTATGCTTGTTGCACATAGAGAAGAACGCAAATTTCACTGTAAGTTTGTCGCTTAAGTCTATTGTTCTGTAGGGGAAAATGGCAATGTTGGAGTAATATGGGTGTAAAATGAAATGGGTTAACTGTAATTGAATTCCGTTAGCGTCAGCGTTTACATTTTAAGCTTATTGCGTGATTTTATTTAAAAATAATTGATATTTGGTATATTAAAAATTTTTATGGTGTAAATTTTGCTAAAAATTGTTGCTATAATATATAATCAAAGAATTATTTAAGTATAGTTTATTTACGTTAAAAATTTTTATTTTTTTAAATTATTATTTTTTTAGACAAATATCTTTTCGTCGATCAAAAAAACTATTATCGAATACATTTCGTTGTATGAAAAGTAATTATTTTTTTACAGAAAATATGAAGAAACTACGATTTCTAAGTTTTTATTGAAATAAACATAATTTTAAAAATGTCCCATGTAAAATACAGTCCAAGATATTAAGTTGAAAAATTTAAATTTTTTATATTTATGCTTAAAATATACAATTTTAAAATATTTTTATGTTTAATAATTAATGACAAAGCAAAACAAAATTGTATTTTCTTATATATTTTCATAACTTCAAAAGCGTTCTATGAAAAAAAAATATACAAGATTTTGAGTTATAAAAAATCGCTTTTTTATTCAACTTGTAAATGGTTTTCACGTTTAATAGCGTAATTTATGGTTACAATCTTTAAAAATCCTCTCTATATTGAGTAAATGTACAAATATTTAATATTATTATTTACCAAAAAATGTTGTAGTTCGGGGAAATATTTAGTTTTAAATCTATCAAAATTAAATCTAAATTTGTTTTTTTTTTAATATTAGGAAAAGGAAGTTTTTAAATCATTATAAGTAATACAAATAATTTTTAATACAATTTTTATATTAAAAATGGCACACAAAGTATTATTTAGTTTTTTTTTCTTAAAAAAAAATACAAATATCTTTTAATATAATTTTTATGTACAAAAATCAACAAATTTTATTTTATAATTTTTGCCTGAAAAAAATTGTGGTTATTTTGTAATCAGTTTCCGCAATTCCATACATACATTTGTATGTATGTATATGCATAATTTTACTGATTTGCATAGATTTTCAGATCTTTTTATATCTTAATTAAACATATTTAAAAAAGTAAAAATAAATCGGTTCAAAATAAGATTTTTCATCAGTAAACATATCTTCAATATTTGAAATGCCTTAAATGTGTTCTCGTTTGTGGAAATTGTAATATTGTCTTAAAAATAATAAAAAAATAAAATAAATGTGGGATTATCATACTAAATTTCAGAAATGTTGAAAAATTATTTTTGTGTCAAAAAAAAGGAAAATTATAAAATTTTGTAATCAAAATAGCTAAAACATTTTTTTTTTTGATTTTGTGACAAACTTATTTTTCTGCCAAAAAATATTAAAGTTACTTCCATTATATGATAAAGTGGCAAAAATTAGACAAATTTGCTTACAACATTTTTTACCTCATAATCTGGTGAGTGTACTTTATTCAACCAATAAAGTTAAAAACACATTTACATCACATATACATACATACTTACACATATACATATATAAAAAACCTAAAATTAAATTATGAAATATTTGCAATTTTCTGAATATACATACATATATTAATTTTTAATTCATTTACTTTGGCGCATTCAACCAAAATTGGAAGCGCAAGCTAGACAATGGCTGTACCGAATACTATCATATATAATAATAGTATGTACAATTGTTACATGTACTTCTTCCAAACATTCACGAATTATGCGTAACAGCTTGCGTTGTTGTTATTATTTCTGTCATAAGTTTAGCGCCCAGTCGCTTAAGAGATCATTTATGTACATTATTAAAAGGCTTAACCACTCAAGTACCCACTGGCTGCCGGCACGTCAGCGCGCAGACGCATTGACACTTGAAGCACAACAAATGTATGCAAATGCAGCCACGAGTGCTTGCTTAGAGCCAGCAAAACAGTTCGGCTGCAGCGACAAGCACTTAAGTCCTCGTTCAGCATGCGTACGAGCAATGCTTAAAAGCGCCTCGAAAACACTCGAAAGCGATGCGGCATGAATGTGACGAACACACACAAGTACACATGAGTGTGTATGTGTGCGTGTCAAGCTGTTGATTATGATGATCAGTCAACTGCTAATGAGCGCAAAAGCGTATCAGCGGGCCAAAGTGAAAATATTATCAATAAATGCATTGCTGACAAAAGCCACTCCAAAAGGTTTAAACGCATTTAAAAGCAGCCACACACACTGCGGCACCTGCTTGTTGGTTGTGACTCAGGCTGGGGGCTTGCTCTTTCGCTAAATGCCCGACGACGTTCATGGTGGCAAATGCATCGAATTGCTTTTGTCTTAACGTTTGCTTGTTGATGAATTCCACTATTTGCTCAACTAAGTATGTGCGAGCGCACACATGCATCATATAGTACGCATATGTATGCATGTGTGCGTTTGTGACTTGTGTACCGCCAAAGTTGGTGGCCGCTTACTGGCCTTACCATTGAAGAGGTCACGCCGTCGACTGGCCGCCAATACTCTTTCACATTGTTTGCGGCTCGGTCTACTGGCTTATTGGTCTTTCGTTGTCGGCTTTTAGAACGGCAGTGGCAGCGGCATGCAAATGTTTGCTGTTTGCTGTTTGATGCATGGCAAAAGGCAATGTTCTTATTGCACCGTCGTACAGTGCAATCAGTTTTTAATTTCTGTTTGGAGTGCAAACAACAATGGGTACGGCGAAAATCTCTACAATTACAAGCAGACAAACACATACATATATTTACAAGTGTATATGTAAATGTATGCCCATAATAGCTGGAGTTCTTCAACTTCTGCGTTGAGGAATTTGTTCTAACCATTCATAGCTTATCAACGACGACACAGGCAACAAAACCAAGCTGTGTCGCTCCGTTCGATGATGAGGATCATTACGATTCCCTAATCAAATATTTGCCAATTACTATTCTTATACTCTTGGCATTTGGCAGGCTCTCGCCTCTCACTCAGCCTTTGCTTTTTTGCCTACTTTGGTTTTGGGTTTCTTTTTGTTTTGTATTTTGTTCTAACATTTGATTACTCCACACTGAATATTCGGCAAGTTGCTTACTCATACACAAACACACATACATATGTATGTACATGCATAGAAAGGTGAATATTTGTATACAAATGCTTTGGTGGCATGAGAAATGCCGACGGGTGAGTAAGATAAACATTTCACCTCAATTAAACAACGGTTTGTGTGTATAAAATATTCATGCAGAGTTGTATTTATGTACTTTGAAATTAACATACTTATGTATGTGTTCGTCTAACTACGCCTTTTAAATGTGTGTGCATGCTGCGGCGCAAGAGCAACATGCAGCGCGGTAAAAGAGTTTACTTTTTTCGTTTGTTGCAGAGGTATGCTCTAAACCTTAAAATTATTACTTAAACTTGTTAGGCATATTAAAAAAAATATATCTAAAAATATTCAATGAATAATAAATATGAATTGTTAGCACGTTTTCGATTTAAAATATTTTTTATTTAAAATTATTATATGGCTTTATTAGTTAGAAATTATATAAAAATTTTTAGAACATGTCTGTAATATTTAAAACTAATTTTTAAATTTGTTTTAATATTTAAATTATTTTTTAATGAAATTCTTTTTTAGGAATAACGAATTTTTATCGCGTTTTCGAGTTAAAATATATATTTTTTAATTGTAGTATGTTTTTTTTTTTATTAATTTTATTAGTTAGAAATTATATTAAAATTGTTAAAAAAGTCAGTAATATTTCAAATTAATTTTTAAAATAAAAAAAAATGTATGATAATTTTGCAGCTCTGTTTTGAAAAGCTTTCTAGCGGACTGAAGGCTGATTCTGAGTTACTGATTTATTAATTAAAATTTTTTGGGTTTATAAATTAAATTTTTATTTATATTTTAAATTTAAAATCCCAAATTTTGAATAAAATATTGAAAATTTAAATTTTTAATACGCTAATTGGAGTTTAAATATAATTTTTTGAAAATGAAAGTTAATTTATTTTTAACCGAAAAACTATAATTAAATGTAAAAAAGCCTCGAAATGCTAAACTTTGTTGAAATTTTATTAAATATAAGTTTACCTGTTGCAAGGAGTACCAAAATGGTAAAACACGAATTACGCAAGCACGAAATAGTTTAATTTCAAAAACATTTTTTTTTTTATTTTTAATTATATACTTGTAATTAAGATTTTTCTAGCTGATATTTATGATCATCATTTACATTTTTAGGCGATTTTTAGATTTAAAAACTTATTTCTGATTTTCCAAAATTTTTTTAAATTTAAAAATTTTTTTATTTAGATTTGAAAATTTAAAATTTTTTTATTTGGATTTTCGGAATCACAAAAAAAAAGAAAATAACACTACCCAATATCAAACTTTTGGTACTATTCTTATTTTTTTGTCCGACACTGTAGATTGTATACATACATATGTATGTGCTTTCATGTGAATTTACAAGCATGTATTGACAGTTGCTTATCTCAAAAGCATTCCTGTGGTGTTTTCTACTTTTGCGCGCCTTCTTTCATGTGTTTACATGTATATATAAACAGCAACAATTTTTCAACACTTCGAAATCAATTTATTTTGACAGCTTATGGAGCCTACTTAGCTTTAATGTTGCGACTTTTGTTGTGTTTATTTTTTGTTCTTGTATTTTTTTAGCTTTCAAGTGAGCAATAATGTGCTATAAAGTTTATGGCAAGCTCCCAAGGGTGGTGTGTGCGGCAAGAAGTTTACAAACAAACAAAAGTACAGCGGCTAATAAACATACATATGTATACAGATACAAAAAAGACATACATCCATATTATGTGTGTGAAGCATGGAGCTTTGGTAAACTTCGGCGCATAACGCTTACATAAACGCTTGTGGACATTTACATATGTACACTTATGCAGTTGTGCCTTCGAAGGTGGCGACTGTGCTTGCACCTCGCGTTCATGCAACAGCCGCAGCCTGTGCGCCCAGTCCGCAGGAGCTTGATCACATTTTAATTACGAACATAATGCGACTTGACAGCGCGCAGGCGTGTAAGTTTGTAACATTTTTTAGCATTTAATTGATTTAAATCGTGTCGATTTGCGTTGCAACTAATGACACCACTACACTTGCACACACACACACACGACACACGTGCATTTGTAACTGTGCGCGTGCAGCACACGCCTGCCAGCTGAGGCAGGCATCGTTTGCAGTATTTTTATGTGTTTTCTTTCCTTCATTTATATAATTAATATACACGGACAATTAATGTTCTTGAGCGAGCCTTACAAAGGTGAATTAAACAAAAAATATCTCCATATCTGTTTGTATGTGTGTTTAGTTTGTGAATTTGTAGTTTTTGCTGACTTTCGAGGCTCATTAAGTTTAATCACAGCAACATTGTGATCCAGTGTATTCACATACATACATATATTGAATGGATATATGTATTTATGTATGTGTGTTTATATATGTGGCGCGCGGCACATGCGCCTTAGCTGACAGACTATTATTACTCGCTGTTGGCGCTGGTCATCATCATTAGTCGCGCAAATTCATTGTAAATATAATGTAAATGTGATTAAAGTGATGTGCTTTTGATGTGTCTACAAATAAACTGAAATATTTGTGTCGCGCTTGCCAAATTGTAAAATGTGTGTAAGTATGTATGTGTGTACTATATGTGTAAGTAAGGTAATAATAATAATGGTTGTTGGTAAAGCGCTAAAAATAAACGGCTTTTAAGCATTTTTTCATATTCATCTTTATATTTATTCTTGTTGTTTTGTTTAACTTTTTACACTTTTACTTGTTTCATTTCAAGTTTTTTAATTTTCACATTTCAATCATACATCCCCTAACTATGTATTTTATATAGTCTCACAAAGTTATAAGTCATAACGAACCAAAAATATAGCTAGAGGACTGACTCACAAATTATCATAAGGCATCGTAAAATCATAAATTCTGACACTTGTTTAAAAAAATTGTTGTTGGATTATATGAAACCTCTAAGTGTTGCGAATTGCAATTGCGTAAATTAATTTTTGTATGTAATCAAAGACAATTTTTTAAACAAATCTTAAAATTTATGATTTTATAAATTTACGATGCCTTATGATAAGTTGTGAGTCCCCTAAGTATATGGAAATTATTGAAATATTTCTGTTGAAACTATCGGCATCACTAAAACAAGTTTAAGAAAATTATTGGTATTGTTTGTCGTCAAGTGAAATACAAAATAACAGGCCAAAAAAATCGAAATTCAGTTTTTTATTTAAAATTTTCAACTGCAGCTGCTAATATAACCAATATATGATCATTTTATAACCAAAACTCGAATTTTTTCAATATAAGAATTTTTCAATATCATGAATGTTATTTTGCATTTTAGGTGACGACGTATTTTAGACTTTCTTGTATTATATTTCGAAACATATTACAGAAGTTATTAATCACGACAAAAAAACTTTGAACTTTAAGATCTAGTTATAAATAATAATTTGGTAATACTTTTTTTTTAATTTATTTAAATTTTTTTCGATGTAAAAAATGTTTCAAAAGCTAAAAATTTAATTGAATAAAATAATTTTAAAATTTTAAAGAATAGATATTATATTTATTTATTTTTACTATACAATCATTTTTTTGTGTTTTTTTATTATTATAAGCAATTTTGTTGTTTATAATTTTTGATTTTTTTGTGGGTTTTTTAATAATGTAAAAAATTGTTATTTATACTTTTTAATTTAAATTGCTTAAACTTAATAATAAAAAAATTTCGAAAAGGGAAAGAGTGAAAGATATCTATTATAATGGCCATTTTGCACTCTTTCAATTTTTTTTTTAATTATGTTAAAGCAATTAAAACTAAAAATTATAAATAACAATTTTTTTTATATTATTAAAAAAACTTAAAAAAAATCAAAAATTATAAATAATAAAATTGTTTATGTTAATAAAAAATCACGAAAAATGTTGCATAAAAGAGTACAAAAAAAATAAAAAATAATAATAAAAACAAAAAAAATTTAATATTACATTTTTTAATATTAAATTAAAACAGTTAAAATCAAAAATTATAAATTATTTATAAAAAAAAATGTTATTGTAATAAAAAAATATACTGAAATATTATCGAATATTTAAAATATTTTTCAGAAGTAAAATTACTTTAAAAGCAAATTACTGCAACTAAAATTAAAAATCATAAATAAAATATTTTTAATAAATTTTATATCTTCTAAAACGCTCCTGTAAAAAAAAAATAAAAAATTGAAAAAATCAGTTTTACTTCTTTATAAAGCGCCAGCTTTCGAAAAACGCACTTATATTTCCATTCCCCCGATTCAGCAAAATATTCAATACTGCTTATAAAAACCAACAATGTTACCATATTTTTACAAGGAATTACATATGTACGTATTCCATGAAATTTCTATGAATACTTAAAACTATATTACTAAATAAATACAACTGTAAGTAATACATATGTATGTACGTAATGTATGTAAACATTGTATAATGCAGCCGCAATGGCTATGAGCATGTTTATAGGAGAAAACCAGCGGCCATATAGGTAATACTTGCATTAAACTCCAACACTACTTGAGTATGTTGAAAGAGAAGAGACAGGAGAAGCCCTCGGCATCTATACTTAAATGGGGCCACACACACTGGCATTTGTTGTTATTTGTTGTTGGCGCTTTGATTGGAACACTTGTAAGTCCACTTGAACGCCATTTTCGAACACGCATTAGATATAGTGTACATATGTAAGTAAATACCTGTGTGTATGTATATGATGGTGTGAAATGTAACTATATACATACATATGTATTTATGTACAAATAAGGTGTGGCACACTACAAAGTTTTTAATTTCTTTGCGCGCAGCTAATTGCCATTCTATGAGTAGCTATTATTTCGTTGGAAATCTTTTACTGCTCAAGATAATGATAAGGCATGTTGCTGGGAAACAAAAAATTTATCGAAAATTAAAATTTAAGATTTTTGCATATTGTAATTTCTAAAAATAAATATTTTTAATTTATTTGCAGAGGCCGTCGAGGTAGTTTAAATTTTAATTGAAAGCGTTTGTTTGAGAAATAGAGCGATGTAAAAGAATTTTTAAATAAGTACATACATATGTACATATATGCATAGGAAAGTATATGTGTGTTTATAGCGCTTCGATATATTTTATGGTAGATATAGTATGTACATATATATATTAACTATATGTGTTTCTCACTTTTGCTGCAAACGCCTTGATATATGCTTCCTTTTAGCATTCACAAATCCTTATACATACAAAAATCACACACTCCAGCATAAGCGCGACACAAAAATATTACAGCAGTGTCCATTACTCATCACCCAATACCCTCAACCCTAAAATGTCATATCCTCAGCCCGTTTAGCTGAGCTTGAAATTATCTACTTCCTCAGTTGTAAGATTTCGCATCCGTTTTCGATAAAAATCACTGCGAAAATCACACGTTATGAGCGATTATACCGATAATATACATACATATGTATGCACATTTATACTTGCATAGGATATGCGGTATTTGATTACGCAGCGCCCTTACCTCAGCTGACTAACTTGCCACACTTGAGTGCAGAAAAGTGCACAGTTATTGCCAAAAGTTGAGAGGGACAAGTGTATCAGTGGTAGTGCGTATAAACGAGCACATATTTATATATGTATGTACCTGTGTGTATGTGTGCTTTTAAAACTTTAAATTGTGCTGGGGATCAACGAAACAACCGGAATTATGTAGCAATATCCACCTATATACATGTATATGTGTATGCAGTGTATATTGCGTTGCTGTTGTTATTGCATTTGACAAATATAGTGACGTATCCGTTTACATACTTAACATGAGTTACCGTTGAACCATAATGAGGGATAACAAAAGAACAACAAAAACAAAAGCATAACAACCAACGTTGCGCGTGCGCATAGTAAACATTCCACACACGCACTCACACATACTTACCTATACGTTTATACGTTTATACGTATGGCACTTATGGTATGTATGTAACGAATGCGAGTGAAATTCTTGACGTGCATGATTTGTAGCTGAAAAAATTATTACCACAGGGCGCTAAGTTGTCTTGAAGTAATTTAATAGCTTTAGCCCTTATATTTTTTAATTTTATTCTTTTTCGTAGCAGCGACAAATTTAAATGGTATAAATGATGTGCCTGCTTGACTTGGAAGTAAACCGCTCGTGTTCAAGAATTAATTGTTTTTTGTTTTTTCGTTTTGTTTTTATTTTGTGGTTGTTTTTGTTTTTTGTCTTTGGTGGTGAGCAAATTAAATTTACTGCTTTTCTGTAATGCCACCGAGGTTTCATGTCCTGTGTCAGCAAAGCAGTCAAGGCGGATGCGAAGCGTCATTGAACAGGTGTGCTAATTTGTTGACTAAATACGGAAGCAATTTTTTGCATAAAAAATATGTACACATACATATATATTTTTAAAGAGGATTATAAATATTTGTTCGGCAGCAAATAAGTTTTTAAGCATTTTTAGGTTAACAACCTTGCTGAAGGTCGACGTTTTATGCAACGAATGAATGACAATTTCTAAAATATTTTTTTTTATTTTTGGTAAGAAATCTCATATTATTAGTTATGTGCGACTCAAAAATTATAATTGGTTAATCGGTAACAAATCAGTGTTATCCATCGAAAATAACTTACTTATCTATAAGCAAATACTCCGACCGATATGGAGCTATGGTGCACAACTCTGGGGCTGTACTAACACAAACAATAAGAAATTCATCCAACAATTTCAAAACTAATTGTCAAAGCGTCTGGGTATTGTAGATATGCTGATATAGAGCGTGATCTAGGCGTAAACTCGGTTAACGCAGAAATATTAAAAATTGCAGCAGCACCCAGCGATCTTTTAAATTAGCCAATACTCTCATAGCAGTTTTGTAATTTTGTAATTATTTAGTTAGTTCTTTTTTTTTATTTGAACTAGTTGAATGTATAAACAAATTAAAAAATTTTGGGTGAAAAAAAAATTTGTGATTTTAACTTCCAAAATTATTTTTTATTTTACCAAATTTTTAGTTATTTTTCCTGTAATTTAACTGTTTTTAGCAAATTAGTGCGAAAATATATTTTTTTAATTTTTTTTAAATAAATATTTTTTTCGATATTTTAATAATTCTTCTTCTAGTTTGCAAATATTTCAAGCAGAGCCGCTGATTTCATAAGCATATTTAGTTTTAAAGTGCAAAATAATTTTTTTACTTCACAAATTTTGTTTTTTTGTTTTGTTCGCTAATAACCATTTTCTAGCGATTAAGCTAGAAAATATAAAAAAAATTTAAATTAATTAAATTTTTAGTAATCAAGCTAAAACATATTAAAAATAATTTAATTTAAAAAATTAAAAAAATAATTAATTTAAAAATTTTATTCTATGTTGATTATTAAAAATGTAATTAATTTAAATTTTTTTTATATTTTCTAGCTTATTAAAATATATTTTTTTAAATTAAATTTTCTTTGTAATTCTGTTAAAAACCTAAGGCAACTTGTTTTTTGAATAATAGAACATATAAAAATATAAAAAACTTTAGACTGCAAATATTTCATGCAGATTTCATCATTTCATTAAAAAATTTAATTTTAAAGTGCAAAATATTTATTTTTTATAAATAGTTATTTTTTATTAATAACACCGGTCAACAAAAACAAAATTTTTTTATGGGTTTCTGTTCTCATGCTTGGATTCTGATTCTAGACATTGAAAAACACTTAAATATTAATTTTTAGCTCTTAAAGTTTGCTTTGGGCTGATCTACATCGATAAGTATATTAAGTATATACTCATATGAGCATAAAAGAAATACAAAAAATATTCACTTTTAGACAATAATTCCTTGTTATTTTACATATACATATATTATTGTTTATCACATATCTTGAATAAAAACGACTCTTGTATCTAAAAAAAAGTTTTCTAATTATAATCTATAGTGAAATTGTAGAAAAAATATTATATAAAAATCAGTCATTTCATGCTTAAAAATCGAAAAATTGCTCTAATTTCTACAAAAGCAAACTTTAACCGGAAAAAAAATTTTCCCCTTATTTTTGTCATAGGAGAAACTCAAATTTAACATGTAGATGTCAGACCCAAAAATCGTGTTGACCGGTGTAATCAACTTGCGAAAATAATTTTTTTATACGAATTCTATTCAAAAAAAAATATTTTTGATATAAGTTACATAAAAGAATTCCATAGTGCAAAGATTTAAAATAGAAAATCTGATTTCATAAACAAAAATATAAATCAAAAGTATTTTTTTAATATAATATAATATTTTTTTTAACAAAAACTTTTCTTGAAATATAATTTTTTTTTAGTGATCGATATTTTCAGAAAATTCATTTAAAAAAATGCGTAAATAATTTTTTAATAAAAATTTCTTCAAAAAAATACTTTTGAGTTTTATAAATTACATAATGATAGTCCGTAATGCAAACATAATAAACAAAAAATCTGATTTCATTAGCAAAAATATGTTTACAGTATTTAATAATTGTAAGTATAACATTTTTTGTTTAATTTTTACATAAAATAATATTTTTAGCTTACAGTTATTTAGTGTTTAAAAAATTCTATTAATAAAACTAATTTTTTTTTTTTAATAAATTTAAATTTCAGCTTAATAATGTATAATGTAACTGGAAACCACTTTTACTTTAATATCTTTAGTTAACCAATTAGCCAACTTCAAAGTTTATTTAAAAATATCATTTGTTTATTTTTTAATATTCACCTAATAACTATATCGCTGCAATTTGCATATTAATATTTAGATGGATGATCGCATACTTTACTTAACTTATAGACACATCAGAGAGGATTTTACGAAATTAGCACAATGAGATCACCTTTAAGGTTTACTGTTAACGCCGCAAACACCCCTTGTACGCTTCTAAATCAAATTTTTGCTGACAATTTTCCACTTAAATGAACGTGATTTTATTTATTTACTCTTCATAGTGAAAATCAACTTTGACTTTATTGCGCTAAAGTTTATTTATTTAACTGCTATTAACCACTACTTACACATACATACATATACATACATACATATGTACGTACATGTACATACAATCGGCGGGATATTTCAGGGCATGACGCAGTCGCGAATAGAGTTTAATTTGTATGACTCATAGGGAAGGAAATGAAGTAAACTGCACACATACTCGTATTTATATATGTTCGTATGTATGTATGTATTAGGTTAGAGGTATGCAATTAAATCGCCAGCGATCGTCCATCAAAAGCTTTGTGGATCATTCTTTTACCAACCGCGTTTGATCGTTTATCTACGCTTGTCAATTATGCCACATAATGTGGCCCCATCGCTTGCGATCTGCAGCAGCCAGTCCGGCAGTCGGCAGCAGCATTACTGTCGATCATAAACCAAATGTTTACTTCGCCACAGTATATGTATGTGTATACGTGTGTGTGTGCCTAATAACCTCCTTTGATGGACAGTTAAATAGAGTATTCGCCGCATGAGGATTGAATGTTTATTGTTTTGACAGTTTTTCCTCTTCTCGCGAAATAATTAATTGAATTTGCATGCCTGGCGGCAAATTAGCTCCACAGCAAGCTGTTGAATGACATTGATATTGAAATTTTATTGGATTGATTTTGCCCCTGAAATGTATTTATTTTCATAACGTTTTCAATTAAGCTGGCAAAAAAATTATTGTGAGAAGAAAACGGCGCAGCTGAGTTTATTATTTTTGTGAGTAATTCTTGCAAAGTTTTTAATAAAGGAAAGCGATTAATGAGGATTGCGCGGTGGGGTTCTAAAGAATGTATATGTATGTATGCTCGTATGAATGTAAATATGTATACTTTAACGTAAATTTTTGTTAAAATTGGTTTTTGAGGTTATGTTCCAAATTTTTCTACCCTGAACAATGTACTCTATAGTTTGTCACTAAGTTTATAAAACCTAGAACGAAAAGTCGGAGATCCTATAAATCATATACACTTATAAATTATGTATACCTTCTAATGATAAGTGAGATCTCAGCTTCTTCTTTTTTGGCATAGACTTCGCATACTCGATTAGAGACGAGTTTAACCTGGTAATTAGGTTAGTAGTTATTGAGATATCGTTATGAAATTTTGCATACGTCCTTTTCTCTCCTTAAAACTGTACATTTGTTGGAACCGCTGAAATCGGCCTACTATAGGGTCCAGCTGGACTACTTCTTTATATGAAAAATGTTTTATAAATTATTGTCCAAAGGAACACTACAATCTTGGAACATATTATTGAGATCACACCCTGCTATAGAGGTAGCTGGCGTATAAGCTCATTTTTCAAAGTCAAGACAAAGACAAAGATCTGTTATTGCCTTTTTATGTTAGAAGAAATTCATTTGTTAAGGATATATTAGCTTCGCTGGTCAAAATTAACGTTTTTCTTGAATTTTTAATTTATTTTTTTTTTTTTTTGTAATATTGAGATTTACACTGCCGTACGAATAATTTTTTATTCGAAATTTTAACATTTTGCGCAAACTAATCATTTTTAGTCGCTTGCAACGAGAAATCACAAAATTTTGTAATAAATTGTACACACTAAAAAATTCTGCTATCGCATGCCTACAATCTCATTACTAGGGCTTTCGCATTATTTTTTAAGCTTTATGGCCAGCTTTGAGTTATTTTCTTGTTGATTAATTAGCTGTCGCTTTGAAAGGTATTAAAAACTATTCAAAATTGTATTATTATACGTAAATGCTTAGTTGTTCATTGAGTGCCTCAATGAATTAAATTTTTTTGTAATATTTTCACATAAAGCAAATGCCCGCATAGGTATTGGCCAACTCGAAATGTCACGCGTTGACGTATTACCCGCTCCAATTGTAAGTCAAAGTGACACGATTTCGACTGCCACTGACCATTTGCCAGCCCGAACACACGCACACACAAGTGCATACAAACACACCTTTTGTGTAAAGCAATGTTTCATAGAGCGCAGCGTGTAAACCTTCCTGCATTCCACACATACATACATACACGCGCTTATAAATGGGGATAATAACGCTAAAAGTGGTCTACTGTGTGTCATCTTGTTACAAATAAATGTCTATTTGTCCGACTGTCAGGTCGCTCTGTCCGTCTTTATATATTTTTTTTTTGGTTTCATTATTACACATTGTTTGTTGTTGTGTTTTGGTTATGCCCCTTGTTCGCTTATTGACTTCGATCCTGTTTTATTATTTGTTGCTGTTGTCGTTGTTGTTTCCTCCGTGGGACCCGCTTTGTTTGTGCTAACATATCCAAATATTTTGATTGCGGTTGAAGATGGCTTTTAAAGTTTATTACGATTATTAATTGTATGAAGATTTTCTAGATCTGCTCGAGGTGAATGCGCGAGTTTATGTTACCCCCAAAAAAACAAGAAAAGCATGTCCATGAAACCGTCAGGGCACTGTGGAGCGAGCTCTCTTATTTTGAAATTAACTCTGCGTTTTATGACTGCTGCCTCCGTTGCTGTTGTTGGAATCGTTGTTGTTGTTATTGTTGCTGCCTGGTAGCGTGTGTTTTTGGCCGTGTTTTGCTTGTTGTTGTATTTAATGTGACAAAGACTAATGGAAGGATTAGCTTATCTTAAGTATGTGTGGACAAAAATTTGTACTTATACCCTTTCGATTGACTCAGACGGGCATAAATTTTAACGCATGCAACACACACACACATATATATATTCATAACACATGTGTACATGTGTAGATATGTAAATTGATTGTAATAAGAAGAGATTATAAATGAAATGCCAGGCTATGCGGTAGGAAAGAGAAGCTTAAACAGGTAACACAGTAACTTTGAGGGCTTACTGGGAAATATGTTAGGTTAGGTGTATAAAAACAGCTGATAATCACTAATCGAATTATCAGATAATACCGTGGCTCAAAAGTGAATTCATACGAAATTTTTATGTAGCTTTAATGTGAGCTTGCTGTGCGTGGTGGTGGCAATGTTGCCACAGATAACACGCTTAAACGTCATTAATTGAATGCCAAGTCATTAAACGAAAGAGAGAAAAGGGTAAACAAATACAATGTGAAAAGGAAATTTCAACTTTACATTGCCAGAAAGAAACCCGCATCAATTCATTGCTCAGGCGTTAAACGCTGAACATCATAAACCACCTACCAACTGGAGGCGACTGTGGTCAGCGTCCAACCTTGTCAGCGGTCGTCAAAATTTCTCAACTTTATGAGGTGTGATTACGATTCACCACGTTGAGTTATTGGTCGCTTATTTGCTCGTCGTTGTGTTGGCGTTTAACGCCGACAAACTCACGGGAATGATTTGCAGTAATGCCGCGGCGCGAATGCTTAACCTGCGCACATATATACACATATGTATATATGTATGGACATATGTGTGTGATGATACTTAACCTACTCGCATGTGTAATGTGATAGGCGCCGCACGAATGACGGCTCACAATAAAAGCCAAAACCAAAAAAACGGGCTGTTGTTGTTGGCAAACAAAAACAATTTGACAAATGATGCGCCAAGACGTCTTCGGTTGTAGGCAAATTTGTATGCGAAATATCATAAAGCGAAGTATCAAATTGATTAATAAAAGTCTTAAAAGCCCATAGTAAAGCAATAAAACAATAAATACTAAAGTATCTCAGCATAAAGTATCAATAACCATCAAACGGACGGCCAAAGCGTTCGCGTTTTTGTTGATATTTTTTGACTTAAAGACTGGCTGGCTAGCTGGTCAAGCACAAACCGACATATACGCGCTTCCATGCAAAATATATATGTATGTAATATATATACATATGTACTTATACATATGCATGGAGATCCAAATGTTTCAAGCGAGTAAGTATATAGACACATATACATATGTATATCAATATGTGCCATATATGCGCCTACAAAAGTAAGGTTTGGCAAATATTTATATATATACATACATATGTAAATCGCTTTGCATGTACCAGCTTCAAGCTTGGATTAGCTAGCGCTGATGAATTGTTTGGCTTTTTATTAACTGCAAAAACTCGATTTTTCGTTTTTTCCGATTTTTGTTTGCGGCGTAACGTCGTCGAGGGCACATTTGGCTTCTCGCAGATGTGTTAAGTATATGAAAAATGGAAACATGTTGCTGTTCCCACGCCAATATGCCGCTTTGTATTTTCGGTCATAATCAGATGCTGTATATTTCTGATATTTTCGGCTTTCAGCCGGTATCAGTCCGTCGTAAATTGCAAATGCCGTCAGAGTGATTTATGTCATAGGTGATACAGCGGCTTAATACGTCTATGCAAATACATACATACATACATATGTACGTAAACATTTAAATATTTATATAAAAAGCAAAAATATACATTTAAAATATTTTTACATTTCAATAAGCAAATACGACTTATTTTGCATATCTGGAGAAAAAGTAATTATAAGTAATTACATTACATTTTAATCATTAGTATCTAGTATTACAGATTGGATTTTATTTATGTTGAAAATGTAATTATTAATAATTCATGACGTTTTAACCAATTCTTGAAAATGTAATTGTAAGTAATTGCATTTTATTTTAACCATTATCAGCATTACAAATCGGATTTTACTTATTTTGAATATATGGAGAAAATGTAATTGTAAGTAATTGCAACAAATTTTAACTATCGATAGAAAATATTGACTAATTACATAACGTTTTAACCATTGCTTTCATTACAAATCGAGCTCTCATATACAAATACATATGTGCATATTGTATAACCATAAGTACTTTACTGTTAATACACATACATAAATGCATTTTTCGTGCAAAAAAACAAAAATGCACCTGCACTCACAATATTGCACATTTTTCATTCATTATCTATATCATTAATGTTACTGTAATGTAAACCTCAAAAATACAAACATAAATAAATAATAATTAAAAAAAAATCGAAAACATTTATGTACTCATTTTATTAGCATTTTTAATAACAACAAATGCATGTCTGACATTCCAAAACTATAACAAAATATGCTTGAACATCAACACATTTCCTCGCTAGGATTATTCATATAAATTTGATGTGCTTATGAAGCATGTCAATAATCAGATCATATTACTTCCCCTCATTCAAGTCAGACTAAGCATACAAATCGTGTAATTTTAGACGTTTATGTGGCTTTGTGCCTTTTTTCATTGGTTTTGTTTGTTTTCGGCGCGTTTTTTCGTTAACTTTCTCGAACATACTTTTTTTCTTGTGGAAAGAATGCATTCGAGTTTACTGAAGTGAGCGCAATGAATTGAATTTCTTATTGATTTAAACTGACAGTTAACAAATCATATGGATTATGATTAGAATTTAATTATTTAACCGGCATTTTCGGATCGAGATTTTGGTAGGAGATAAATTGTTTGATACTTATTACTAAAAGATGGTTAAAATTAAAAAAAAATATATATAATAAAAAAATTTATTTGATTTTAGAACATTTTTTTAAATAGACATTTAAACATCAGCAATTTTTTTTTATATTTGAAAATGAAAAATTTTCTTTTTTGAAATACCAAAAAATCTTAGCTGTCATTAATTCGAAAATAACCTGGTCAATGTTTGTAAAATGTATTTTCTTAAAATTTTTTACTAATTTTAATTTTTAAATTTTTCATAAAAAATATTTAGATTTGTAAGAAAATATTATATTTTTGTATAATTATGTAAATGGCTTGTTATATATTGTTTGTTAATTAGAAAAATCGATATTTGTTAAAAAATCAAAATTTATTCATTCAAGAGGTTCAGAGTAATAATAAGTAAAATAATAAAAAATTTAATTTATATATTTGTTTAGTGTATAACCGAATTTTATTTAAAATAAATGAATTATTAAGTTGTATTTAAAAAAGTTCAACTATAATATGTTAGAAAATATATATACATACATATATAAAATATTTCCAAACCGGAAGCTAAGTATTTTCATGAATGTGTATTTTTGTCGAATCAATAAACAGTTATCAAAAATTTAAATATCGCGCACGTTTAAGAAATTCCTTATCTAAATTTAGTAGGAAAGCTTCTGCGCTACCTCTTCGGCTACACACAATTTTAAATGCTATAATCGTAGCTAATGCAGCTTAGTTGCGCTGTGGCAGCACCAATACACACAACCACATACTCACACGCACAAAGATATGAGCACAATGCATAACAACTGACAATTGGTAGGTGTGCAGTAGTTTGTTTGCTATAAATATTTATGTCATTTTCGATTTTCTACTTCAACTCGCTATCCTCGTCCTTGACTACACTCTCCGTTAGGTTTTTGAAGCTCCTGCTGTTGTTTTTACGATGCGACACCTAACATATCACTGTGCTGCTGAATGTTTACACACACATAAACGCGTGCACACGCGCACATTATTTATTGTTGACCTTGTAATAATTTCTCTCCCACACACACACACATGCACACGCAAACAACTCGGATTAATGCACCATAATAGGTTAGTATCCTTCGAAAACCTAGTATGGCGTCGAATTTGTGAGCTGAGTCCCTTGGCCCATCCATTATGGGGATGCTCAGCGTCTTGACATTGATAGCGGCCTTGACTGCGATCATCGAATGGCAATGAAAAGTCGTTTGGACAAACACACAGCACTCGTAGCTCCTTGCCGTTTGCTATTTTGCCAATTGCCACTTGCCACTGATTGCTACCACCATTAACCTTTTGACTGTCAGTTGCTAAGCAATTAACACAGTTTTATTATTTATTTATTGCTTGCCTTTATTATGATTCCACGCTTTTGTTGTGCTTTATTGTTACCGTGAAGTCAGTAGCATTTGTCAAAGATGGTTGATGTAAATATGTTTGACTTGCTTGCCAGCGAAATTTCTCCCGAAATTGGCACACCCGTCGTCTTAACGCATAATGCTTAATAAATGTCAACAAAAGTCCGCTATTGTTGAGTGAGATTCCCAATCAGCAGCGCAAATTCGAAAAGTTATTAGAATTCTTAGAATTATTTGCGAAAAAGTGGTGATTCAATTGAATTCCTTATTAGAAAGTCGAAATTTTATTCATCAACAATTCATTGACATTTGAAAATCTACAGTTTAAGTCACCGTTTGTCGGCTTTCAAAGAATTGGCATTCGAAAATTTGCAGTTTTAGCCAGCAGTTTTCATTCTATGGTTTTAGCCACCGCTTGTCGACTTTCAAAGAATTGACATTCGAAAATTTATAGTTTTATCTAACGTTTTTGGGCTTTCAAAGAATTTGACAGCATCAGCTGTTTTGCTGACGTCACATTTGCAAATGCGCACTTTCATTCACATTCAGCGTCCGATTTCTTTTCGCACAAAAATTTTGCACTTATCCTGCTTTATATTTGGGCTGTCAAGTTTGCTTGCTTTTTCTCAAACAATATTGGGAACAATATTCGTTTATTATTTTCTCTGTATGTTGTATTCTAACCAGAAAAAAATGCAACATTTTTTACCCCTCTCAAAACCTAAGAGAAAGAGAGTTGCTGAGCGACCTTTTATTTATGGTTTTTGTTAATTATTTTTATATTAAGTTTTTCTATTAATTACTTATCGTTAAATTTCGTTAAGTTGAAAATATAATATTTTTTACATTTGAAACATTATATCATATTATGATGTCAATGAGGCAACATTTTCATCAAGAAAAGAAAACTCCAAGCGTTAATAAACAGCATTTCAGCACGCGCAGGGGTTTCTGTGTGTTTCATCGTTGTTTTATGGTTATCGTTTCCAAGAACATGAGTATCTCTTGCGAAAGCCACCTTTCTCGGAAAGTTGACTGTTGTTCACCTGTTAGAAATTTGCAACTAATCTAAACTCAACAATCAAGGTAAGTTCATAGGTTGTTTATAGCTTTGAAAAATAGTTGTAATAAAAAGCTCTTTAGTCAGCACTTTTCAATCGGAAATGCATATTTCGATAAGAAGCAATTGGAAAACTGCGTAGTAATAATATTTTGTCGGAAATTGCCAGCAATTAATTAATAAATTTTTTCTAAGCGATTGAGGTATTTCGAGTGGGTTGAATTATGGGCGGCTATTAACTCAAGGGTTTTGTATTAAAAACGAGATAAACATTTAGAACGGATTTGAAATATAAAACGTTATATGTGGTAAAATAAAAAAATGAAAAAATAAAAGAAAACAATTATAAATAATAAAAAATGTGCAGAGTTGCATTTCGCATAAAAAGCTTACAAAACTTTTAGGCATGTTTGATTCAATTAGAAATTATTAATGTATTTGAAATGCTGAATTTTAGTTGAATTAAATATTTTTGAACAAGAAAAAAACGTTTATAAGGCTGAACCAATTAACAAACCCGATAGAGTGTGCAAAAACATTAAAAATTTCACTATTCAGCGATTTATAAGTTGGAATATAGGGGTTCTGCTTTCTTATGGCTTCTTAAAGGATTATCTATCCACGTGCGAGCTTTGATCAGCATCTAACCTAACCTAAACCTAACCTAACTATTCATCCATTTTTTACAATTAAAAAACAAATTTTTTTGCAATTTAAATAACTAAGCGCTTTTAACCAGATTATAATATTTTAACGACCATATGTTTTTGCGCATGACATTCCCCACTTGCGGAAACAGACTAATATGGCCGATAAGCATTGCATATTTGTGGATATATGTACATATGTATATGTATGTGTGTATGTAAAGTTATTCAACGACAATTTTTTCCATGGCATTGAAAACAGGAAAAATTAATTACGTGCTTTAGTACAAAGCTAGAAATTATGCTAGCGTAATCGGCATTAAGCTTTTCGTAAAAACAAACAGTTATATTTTTTATTAATAATTATTACCAACTACCGCTGGCGATTAAAATTTTTCGGCAAATTGAAAAAAAAGACGGGGATTTCAAGCAAAAATAGAACGCTTATATTAACCGTTATGTTGATAAAGAATAACGCTTAAAAAACAGCTTAGCGCGTATACTTAGTATACTCATCTATATGTGCATATGTATGTATGTATGTATATACAAATATGCATACATGTGTGTATGACTTTGCAATTGGCAGCTAACACTTGAGGCGCCTCTTACCGCGCACCGCAGCATTTTTGTGGATTTTGCCCGACGCAGGTGGCAAAAAGGGCGCGATGCGATTAAGTACCCATGTCCAGCACAATGCACGTAACCGTTATCAGGCGCGTACGTACGGCACACTTTCTGAACGCATTGACCAGATAAGATAATCGCATACAGCTGTCAATGCTTGTGAGTATATGACATATACAGGTGTAAAAGCTATGAGCCGTGTTGGCAATAATTTATTGAAAATATTTTATTACCATTTCAAATGCTTTGTAATGGGAACAGTTGCCGTTTTTTTTATTGTTTTTTATTACTATTTTTTATTATTACTTTTAACACTTTAATCAGCTATTAGCTTTTCACGCTTCCTTATCAGCTCGTGCGCATTGTTGGTCGTTTTCATTAAGTAAATGCAGCTAAGCGGGTGGACATACTCACAAACCAGCAAAGCGTGTTAACCAGAATTAAGTTAGGTATGTGCTGGCAATAAATAACGGATGTGTGAAGTATATATTGAAACAATAAGCTATTACAAGTATGCCGCGGGGTTTATCAACTTTCACACACGCGCACACATACAAACCACTAACAAGCTTAATAAAATCGCAACAAGCTAATAAATCAAAATGTTAACAGTTATCAGTGTTTAATTAAGATTTTTGATTATATATACATATATCATTATCGGCGCATCGCACGTTGCCCTAATGAATCATATACGTGAGCTTCTGACTACTACAACAAGAGCAATGCGCTTACCGTCTATACTCCTATTATTTATGGTACAAATGTACCTAGTTACAATACGTTTATTGCCGCTTTGTATGACTAAATATCAAGCAAAAACGCTTTTGGCCTACATAAACACTACAAATGGTATATATGGCTTTTGTATACTCGAGAGTTTATTGCACTGAATACTGAATTCGATACGCCTACTCAAGGGCGTGCGCAAAAATCGCCCGCGTCCACTTTAGGGGGTGGTGTGTCGGGCATAACGTCACCGAACCGCACTTCAAACTAGCCACGCTGATAAAATGTGTCAGTGTATTACAGTAGTGATGACTTTTACTTTTACTTTCAAGTTGAGGATTTTTTTTTCAAATTGCTAACACTCCAAAAACCATATCAGCACTTGAGGTAAGCATAGTTTTAACCCTCTTTAATATTATTCGCTCTACACTCCATGTTTAGTGGCTGTTGCTCGATAACAGAAATATTTATTGCTAAACATGTGCATTTGCTTATTTATTTAGTAGATATTTTTATTTATTTACGATTTTATTTTATTAAATAAGCACTAAATATAAAGGCATGAAGGCAATTAGCAGGTAAACATTCATAAATTGGTTGGTTATTGCTCTTAATGATCGTAAACACCGTTCTGTGAACGATAACATGCTAGTAAATAGAATCATATTTAATATGCATGCATATATGTATGTATGTATATGCGTATATATGTATGTACATGTGTATATATGTATGGACATGTATATATACATATACTCGTATATGAAAGCACATATGTATATTTTTCTTGGTTTAAAAATAGTTTTGGTCCTAATGTGTGTACATATGAATGATTTGGAGCTCTTTTGGTATTTTAAAAAATTATAAAAAAAAAAAAAAATAAAAAAATATAAATTAAATTAAATAATTACTATTTGTTTAATTTTCCGCATTTATTTACTACGTTAATTTTGATAGTTAAGATTATATGTATATCAGTATTTCTATTTATGAGTTTCTATTTCAAGTACCAATGCGCTTAAATTTATTTTAGTGAAAAACTTACTAAATCAAATTTTTGACTTTAACTAATGTATTTTTGCCTAATGTCACTTTTAATACATTTAAATTTTTTCCTAACTTTAAACTAATTTTAAGCATAATTTAAATTCATCATTTATGATTTAAACTTTTTTTAATAATAAAATATTGGGTAAATGTTTAGGTTAAAAAATTACATTTTTTACATAAACTATTATGAAAAATATAAAAAAAAAATACTTTTATAGCTTATAATTCGTTTTCAATTTAAAGAAAATTAATTTATAATTTATAAAAGAACTGTTAAATGTCTAAAATTTTAAAATGAAAGTTTTATTTAAAAATAACACAAAATATTTTTTGGTTAATAAAATACTAGCAAAATTTAGAATAAAAAATTAAATATTTTTCATAACCTCAGTAATATGAGTTACAGTTAAAATTAAGTTATTAAAAATTAAAAGAATTTTTTATGTTATATATTATTTTATTTAAGATTTATTTTAATGTTTACAGATATTTAAAGATAATTAATAAAAAATAATTTTTTTTTAATTTTTTAGTATTAAAAATAGTACGAACTATTTTTTCTTAAGAAAAAATATTTAATTGTATTTATTATATGAGTTTTTTTTCAAAGGTTAAAGGCGTTTAATTAGCTTTCATAACCTAAAATTTTCTTTCTATATAAAAATAACGAAAAAAAAATTTTTTTCTTAAATTTTCATCATTAGAAAAGGTATAAAAAATAAAATTCAATTTTAAAATTAAAAAAATTACAATATATAATGAAAACCTAAAGCACATTAATGGGGGGGTCTCATAAAGTTATAGGTTATAATGAACCGAAAACATATTGCTATGTCACTGTCATAACGCATCGTAAAATCATAAAATCATAAATTTTTACACTTCATAATTTTTTTTTGTTGGATTATATGAAACCCCTAAGCGTTGAGTATTGTCAATGCTCAAACTCATTTTTGTGTGTAATCGAACAACAATTTTTTTAAGCAAACGTAAACATTTATGATTTTATAATTTTACGAAGCTTTATAACAAGTTGGGAGTCCCATGTAAATATTTTTCATAAGCCGAAATTTCCAAAATTAATAGAATATTTTCGCACTTACTCAAAGAAATTGTGATTATTTTGAATGAAAACGAATTGATAATTCCGTATACTCCACACACACATAACGGTACATATTTATATGATGCTTTCTTCAAAAATAATTATAATTCTTTTGGAGATTTTCTCGCATATTTTATGGCACTTTGGGTTTGTTGCGAAATATGTTTGCAAGTACTCAAAAATAATTAAATAAAAAGCATTAATCATTTGATTAACGATCAGTTAACGTCATTTGCTTTCCCCAATGAAAATGGACTTAAAAGAAGCTCATTTCGCTATCTTTTGACATTTAAGTGCACGTCAATTGTTTTATAATCTTTCGTTAGGTTTATTTGTAATTGATTTGAGTATTTTAAGGAAATTTGAATTATGTACGTAACATTTAGCATTCTGCCAACAAAATTTATGACACTGTGAAGTGCAGTTAGCTTTGCTCATTACAAAATTTGCCCCCATGTGTGTGTGTGTGTGCACATATTTATGGGTATAAATGACATGCCATGGGATGACAATAATAAAATAGAAAAACGCATAAGAAAATTATCCATAAATATTTAACAGTTGTAAAGTGAATGACTGGAGTTATTTGAAAAGCACTAAAGTTAGTGTTTAGTGCACTTCGCATTTTCAATTTGTTGTAAATTACAGTTGGTTGTTTTTACACACAAAAACACATATACTAATTATGATTTCAAATTTTTTCTTAACATTACTGTATTTTGAGATTTATTACAGCGCAGGCTATTTAATATTTTCAGTAAATCCCCGAGTGCGCGTTGGCGAAAACACTTCCACGCCCAGCTAACGCATTATGTGATCAATTCATATACATACATACATACATATGTGTACATATGTAAACATATGTTTGTTTTTGCAGCTGATTTAGCGCTCATATACCAAGTAAAAAATCAAATATTAGCTATTAGCCTAATAACGTTGTCTAAGGTTATTGCTGAAAGGCGCAGAAATTAGCAAAGTAACAGTTATGAAAACAGTAGTAATTAATTGTTTTCGTTTATATTTAGTTTGTAATTCTCAAACCATTTATGACACATTAAATGCGCTTTTATTCCTACTCGAAGATCTGTTTATAAAATCGCCTTCAATCAACGAAACAAAAATTCGATTAAAATAACAACAACCAACTTACCCTTGACATCAGGCGATCAGCGCCGGTGCCTTCATCATCCTTAAATATAATATCGCTATTGTAGTTCGGCACCAAGTCCTTAAATTTCGGTGAATTTTTCTTAATGGGGCCCTCGTTGAGACCGGAAGCGCCCAACGTGCGCTCGGACATATTCGGTACGTGCTGTTTGAAAACCAGCGGCGTCAATTTGCGATATTTACGCGGCCCACCAATACCCCGACCCGGACCACAGCCCTCCGCAGCGGTGAAGAGCGTGCAGATTAGCAGCACAGCGCATAGGCTACGCAATGTTAAGCGGCGGCTTTGCGCAATGTCGGCAACATCAACAATTGGTGCGTTGTGATCTGTTTTGTGGGCGCTGTTGACTTGAGTACCGGCGGAAACTGGCAGTTCAGTTGCGGTAATTGACAGCCTTATATGTAGCGCACCGGGTGCGGGGGGTGCGACCAGTGGTTGTTCCACGGTGTTGCTATTGTTGTTGGACATGATCTGCTTAGCCGCACGACTGCGCTTCTTGCGTTCCGGTAGTTTTTTGCAAATTTTACAACACTTTTCGTTAGTGTTGGGCAGTTGCAGGCGTTGCTCAATATTATAATCGAAATATGGCATGAGAGCGGGTTCAAACATTTTTATTTTATGAAAGAAAGTTATTATTGTTTTATAATGTTGCGTTTGCTTTCAACTTCGTTTAATTAACTTTTTTTTCAAAATTACAAATTTTGTTTTTTGCAAAAATATTTATTGAGATTTATCATATTCTTTCATAACACTTAAACAAATGCATTTTCACACAGTATATTCGCATGCGCATAAATTGTCACACTTTTGTTCGCAATAAAAAAAAAAAAAATTTAAAAAATTTTGAAAAATAATTTTAGTTGAATTATTTTATTTTTTTTTAATATGCGAAATTCTGCACTTTTTCTCTCATCTCACGTTTAAATTATCAATGGATTTGGCACGTTTTTTTATAAGCGAACTGTTGGCCGTCTTGTACGCATGCACGTTTATTTATTTTGGCCACTAATTAGCTGCAATTTGTGACTTTTACACTTTCGCATGGACCGTGTGCACGATTGCGACTAACAAACCTTCGCAATTGTGCTATTAACTTCAACTGTGGCCGGTACTCGCAGACTGATTAACAAATGACATTTCGCCGCTGTATCGACGAAGTTGCTGTGTACTATACATCAGCCGATGGACGTCGTCGCTGCCGACGCCGCCGATAGCGCCGTTACTGTAGCTGCTGCCGTTCGCATGCCTACTTTCCTTCGCACTTATCGTGTTCATCCCGGCAGCGTTCACTAAGCGCCCAAACACCAACACATGCGCAAGCGAGCAGCACCCTCACCCACACAAGCACACCTCGAGCTGACTCGAAAGAAATTCATTTTCATATTCGAGCGCTGCGCATTTACTGATAAACCGAAGAACGAAGCGGCGCGCGCAAGCAGGTAACCGAAACATACATCTACGTAGTAAACACTGAGCCTAAGCGCACACACACACACGCATTCAAACGCGTATATATGTATGTAGTTGTGTTGGTGCAACGAGCGCTGCAAGTGTTGGTGGTTAAGTGCGTAGCGCAGTGTGCAAGGCTTGCATGAACGGCTGTCATGGGCGACAAATACATACACAAAAGCGCACAACACACACACACACGCGACAGAGCTCCCACACATACACATGCTTCCAATTCGGTTTGGCCGCGCCGTCTCATTGGACTCTTTGCTTTGCTTTTTGGCTGCGTGTTCATCAGCGCGCATTGTTGTTGTTGCAGAAGTTTTCGGCCATCAGCAAAGCGACTTGCTGTATGGCCGACGTAGCGCATGCGCGTAAAAGAGACGAGTAGTATGTCTACAGAAGAAGCTCAAACACACTGCCAAACATACGAATAACGAAGCAACCAATTGGCACTCACACACTCGCGTTCGTTTACACAAATACCAATGCAGAAATTTATAAGTGTTTGTGGCTGGTGGGTTAGTGTGTGTGTGGGTATTTAGCTTGTATATAAGAGACCAGTGAAATTGGTCCAGCGTCGTCATCTGTGAAATTAAGCAGCAAAGTCAAGCAGGCAGGCTGCCTTTAAGCCCAATTGGTGTTGTAGCGCTTTGGTTTGGATTTTTTTAACCTGCCTGGACCGTGCGCCGGCTTCTTACAAATGTTAATGAATTTTAATGAAAACTATTTCAATGTTACTCGCAATGCAGACAGACGAGGTTCCGCGTAAAGTATTTATTAATGGTTTTTGATGAAAAGCAAAAAAAAAACACATTTCAAATTTTAGAGTTGCCATTGAGAGCAAATTACAACTATATACACACTTTCATTCACATACATAAGTACATAATCTGTATAAAAATCTTGTATGTTTATTTATACATTTTATGCATACATATGTTTGTGTGTATATAATACAGTTAACAAGCTTTTATTTATTTGATTTATATATTATAATATATATTTGCATATTTATATTATTTGTTAAGCCTTTTGGGATTTCCAATGGTGTCGTAAAATTTTTATAGGTTGTGTTAGACACCCATTACTCCCGCGGTATTCATTCATTCTTTCGAAAAGTTAAGTATTGATTAAAATAATTGGAGGTGAACACGAACTCTACGAAGGAGCTAGCAACCGTTGGGCGTTAAAGAACGTCCTCAAGCAGCCAATGAAAAGCATTGGCTCCCCATTCACTGATTCTTACAAAGAAATCTAGCTGCCATAACGCAAACTCAAGAATCTTTGAATCGTTAGATTTAAAAAATTCTACAATTGTCATCAAACATTTTATTAAATTATTATGTTGTCTGTATATGAATTCCTTAAACTCAGTAGCTGAACGAACTAAAAGATAAACTATTTTTAAGGCAAATTAACAACTTACATACTATGTAGGGATTACTGTCTTCTGAGTTCCGGTAAACGACTGACCTATTTCATTTTTTTAAACAAGTCTGTATTTTTTCTCATTTTTATGTTTATATCCTTCTGTATCTAAACAACTCAAAGACTGGTGTTACAGTATTCAAAAAACAGAAAAATCTTCGGAAATTTCATATTAAAGCTTTAATTACAATTTGAATCCTATATTCTTGAAGTAATATTAGTTTCTTTGAAGCCACAAAATTTCGAAAAAGTTCTTAGGGAAACTAAGTGGAATATAACTTTTAACTTAAGCTCAGATATCTGGCTTTTGATCTTAAAATGGAAAACGATTTTTAATTCAATGTCGTTTAAGGGTTATTCTGGCCCATAAATTTTATGTATTTTTCAAACTAAGATAAAAAATTAAAAACATTTTTACTGTCCCTAATTTATATACATAATTGTAATCGACATCAAAAAAAATTAAAAAATAAAATCTGAAAAATATTCGGTGGAGTGGAGTGGAGTGGGGCCCGCCAGAGAAAAAATTTCACAAAATGGCGCCGACACCTAAAAAATTAGTTTCGAGAAAAACGATCCAATGGTCACTACACTAAAGCGTTATAACTTTGGAAATGATTTAAATTTTGAAAAAAAAGATTTTAGCTATGTATTTTAGAATATATAAACTATCGAATTATGACAAAAAAATCGTTTGTTTTTTCAAATTTCTAGAATAAACTTAAAAAGGGTGAATGTATTATTATTCGAGTTGAAACAAAAATTAAATTTTTAATTAAAGTTTCTTTTACTCCCATACAAGTGTTTTGCAAAGTTCACTATTTTTTTTCTTTTGTTCGTCAGCTCAGGGAATATACATATATGAGATAATATCAGCAAAAAGTTTTATTATTGAAAATTCAAAGTGTTTTCTGGAACCTAAAACATAGATTATGATGCATAAAGAAATTAAGAATACTCGTGTCTTACTCAGATAATTTTTGTAACTTCGGTCTTGGTACAGGTCTTAAAAAAACAGAACAAATGGGTTTTTCGGCAAAATCAATTTATTTTATTCAAAATAGTCTTCTCCAAAAGCATGTTGAACGAGTGTTTTAGCTTGTTGGCCGGTATGGCCGCCAGTATGCCGGTGCAAGCCTTTTGAATGGCCTCTACGTCTGCATAACGCTTTCCTTTCATGGGCAAATGCATTTTTCCGAAAAGGAAGAAGTCGCACGGTGCCATATCAGGTGAATACGGGGAGTGGTTAATGGTTAAAATGTGATTTTTGGTCAAATAATCGGTCACAAGCGTCGATCGAATGTTGGATTCTGAGCAATTTTTGGTCGTCAGTCAATTTGTGCGGAACAAACCGTGCACACACCTTTCGTAAGTCCATATTTTTTTAAGAGGTTATGTACATTTGTGGATTTCAAAAAAACATTTCTTTTACATATGTACATATATGGATATGTAAATATTCTTCGAAAGTTTTAAGTTGCTCCGGCATAAACACGTCTTTCTCGAAACACTGCTTTTAGAGTTGGCAATGAACGGCAAGCCTAATAAACTTGAAATTTTCAGATAACCTTCTAAGATATATCTGTGAGATAACGACCCTAGGAATAAGATTTTTGCATCTGAAGTGTAATTTTTCCACAAGTAATGCTTTTTTTGTTAAGCTGATATTTTATGCAAAATCAAAACTTCGACTACTTCTTGGAATATTAGGAAGCTTAGATGGCTGATCAAAGGTCACACGTGGACTGCTAAATGTAGCCCTTTATAAAGCCATAGAAAAGAAAAACTTCTCTGTTCGAACTTAAAAATTAGCAAAACGCTTAGTAGCCAGTACAAATTTGCACAGGGGTTTAATTTCCAGTCCCGCTAGTTCAGTGGGATGCCTGAAGGTATGCACTCCCAAGTGTTTAAGCCGTGACCTCTTAAACACGGGACATTCAAGAAGGAAGTATTGAGTTGTTTCCATCTCATTTTATTCTATACAGATTCTGCAGATAGCGTCTGGTAAGATTCGCAACCTTACAACATGGACGCCAATAGGGCAATGGCCTGTTAAAAGCACCACAGCTAGGGAGAGGCTTCTTGGAATAATATCTGTATTAAAAAATAATTCACAATTAAACAACTTTTTTTTATTAAATTTTAGTTAATTAGTATTTAGTAATTGCAAAAAACAGATATCACAAAGTAAACCCTGTAAATTTGAAGATCCTGAGAATTATTATTATTTAAGTACAAATTTTATAAAGGTGCCTTTAATCAATAAGACGCCGACATTTTAGACCGCGCTCGTATTTTACTCCACAATTTACTGAGTAATAAATATTAGTAATCAATAAAAGGTATATATTTAGTTAAAAAAAAATATGTATATACATATGTACATATGTATGTATAGACTATATTAAATGGCATACGAATGCGATGCTTAACCTTTTAACGGTTATATTCAGAGGCCATATATTGCCATTGATATATTATGTTGGAATTTATGTGTGTTGAAAGTATGCGCTTTTATTATAACAAAACAAACAAAAAAGAATAAAAATTTAAAATGGAAATCATAATTAGCCACTTTGCCATCATCGCGAGCTGCATTCTTCTGCAGACTCTGTAGAATGTGCAGCAGTTGCACGTCCACCTTCGCCGTGATTACTAGCACATACGCAGCACGACAACCACCATAACTGCCACACATACACACACGCATACACAACACTTAAATTGCCATCGATCGGACGATCAATGCAGTAGAGCAAGTACATGAATAAAATGGAAAAATATGTACATAAGTGTGCATACGTATGTATGTAAGTGTGTGTTGTTGTTGTTGTTGATGACGGTGATGCGCCAGGCTTTAGTGTTCCTGCCCATTTGCTTGTGTTGACGCTACCGTTGTGTCTGTAAGTGTGTCTGTTACTGTGTGTCGAGGTGTGTGTATGTGTGTGTGTATCCATTTGTGGCCAAGTGTTGGAGTGAAGGGGCGGAGTTGCTGTAGGAGCATATTTGTGAATGGAAATAAGAATGAATTCACATGAGAGCCAACATAATAAGCATCAAAGAAGGAAAAACCGAAAAAAGAAGCAACGCACACACACAAGCGCGCCACTGCAATAAAAATGAAAATAAATTAAAAACGAACGACAACAAGGTACCGTGAGAGCAGCATGGAGGCCGCAGTTAAAATCACATTCGATGCCACGAAACTTTATACAAGCCGAAGATAAATGGAAGCGCATATGCTATAGTTGTTTGTTGGCGCTGCTGTTGTTGCACTTTTTGTTGGCTCGCTGTTGTTGATACTGGCGGCATGCTGTAAGAGTCCACATCTAAGTATATACATATGTATGTATGTGTGTGTAGTTGGTATTTTGGGCTCCTGCCGCAACATTTTGTGTTTGTGGTTAATGCTCAGCACCGCAAAGTATCTACGAAAATATTTCATGTTCGCATGCTCGCTGTGGCATGAGGAGTGAACCATTTTAATTTAACATTGCCGCAATCACGTTGGCTTATATATTGTTACAGCTATTGTTAGCATATTGCTTGATTGTATGTACATATGTGTATGTACATATGTAATAGTGATTGCATGTGTGCGCGTCTAGTAGTTAATGCCATTGTTATCTTAACCTGTTGTCATTATATTCCTGTTTTCGCTCGATAATTGTGACGCAAATAAGGCAAAGTCGCTGTAACGCCAGCAAATGCTCCGGAAAATTGAGACAATTATTTCATTTGCACAATTACTCATGTGAAAAAACATACATGCATTAGCTAGAAAGAAACTCCGCGCTGATAAACAAATGATTATAAATTATTTAAAATAAAAATAGCTTTTCAAATCAATTTTTTTACCCCGAACAGGATATATTAAGTTTGCCACGTTTTAACGCTTAGAAAAAACCATCGGAAGACCTGTAAAATATATATAAACGGTCAGCAGGACGAGCAGAATCGCTTTAGCCATGTCCGTCCTTTCTCAGTATATACGCGAACTAGTCTCAGTTTTTGAAATATCTACCTGAAATTATGAATATACCCTAATCTCAACAATAATTTGTTCATTTGTCAGCATATAACTGCCATACAAACTGAGCGGTATCCAGAGCTCGTATGGAAAACCTTTTCATTTGACGAGATATCTACAAGAAACTAGGCATGGGTTCCTGTCCTAGACAACGTCCCCCTGCGGGTAGGGGGACCCCCTCAGGGTTCGGGGGGGGAAACCGAATATACCCGCGGTAAGGCATGCCTGTCGTAAGAGGCGACTAAGATCCTGGCCGCCAGTCTAGAGTTGTGTGGAAACTCAACTGGTAGTAACTTCGGTTACAAGGTCTTACCAGAGACTTTAACCTGGTACCACGGGGAGCAGTAAGCCCGTTGGAGGTAGCTCCAATCTGCTCATTGGGTTTGGCCCTTTGTGGAGATTCGTGGTGGTTGTGGTTAAAACCCAAATGGCGGGAAAAATTGACTTTGCCAGTTCAAATGTGGAGTTGCATTGCAACCTGGCGCCGTGCACATAGTACGGAAGAGGTTTTAGATGGGCCTCGAACCCTACCAAGGTGGTTAGTGTGTCCATGCCACACCACACATGCCAAGTTTTGAGAATTTTTTGAGAACTTCTTCTGCAGGAACTTCAATGCCATGATGAGTGTGCATCAACGCCAGGTCACGTGTTGAATCTATCTATCAATCAGTCAATAAGATTTCCCATTTCTTTGGTTTTCAAAGCACATACTTTTTCTAGAAGCAGCCGACACAATTGAAATCCATCCAATACTTCTCTAGAAAATCGCTTCTTCAAATCTTCGCCGATTGTACTCAGCAGAGGAATGTACTTTGAGACCCACATCGTATTCTTCGCAAGTTCTCACGCAGAAATTTTCGAGTTTTGTTTGTCCGCCGCTGAATCTTGGGTTTTTCATCAACTTTCAGTTCTACCGCCATTTTTTCATGTCTGCACAAAAAAAATTTCCTCATATTTCATCATTATTATCATATTTGATGCCTTTGCCAGATCGATCGATTCTTTCTGAAGAATCACGCTGAAAGAATGAGTTAGGGATAGAATATCACATAGGCAAAAAATTTCAATTATAAACTCAAATTTGTATACGGCTTTTATGAGTATCGTTGCTTTTCCCGCTGTTTCCTTATTATTTCCAGTTAATAATTTTTGTCAAAAATGGAAAATTTTTGGATTATATTTCTGTTGCTTTATATTTTTAGTAAAATTATTAATTAGCCATTTGGCCCTTGGGGCGGAGAAATTCCCCTCTTTGAATCCGCCTCTGATTATACTCTGTAGCAACATGTTGCTAGAATATGAAAACAGAGCTCAAATATTTCTTGAATGTGCTGAATCGAAGATAACATATATCACAACTTGAATTAACATATGGATAGCCATTGAAACCTCGAAAATATTATACAATAGAATCAATAGCTCTTTCCTATAAAGTTCATATTGTGTATACGCCATTTTTATCCATACATTTGCATATGAATTAGTATTTTTGCTTACGAGATACTTGTTTAAGTGACCCTAAAACTGCATAAAACTCCTGATCTGGGGTAATCGGGCTATCTTCTCAAACTCATTTTGGCTGCGATTCAAGCTGGTCTAGGTTCTTGAAAAAATCCCTTACTCCCAGCTACAAAAGTTTCATTTGTTTATTTCCATATAAATAATATACATATATGTATATTCAATGCATGTGCCCGACTGTGCTAGTTTCCAGTTACTCACACAAAAGACCATTGCTGCGATGTTAACAGCTCCCACTGAACTAAAGCAAGAAGGCACTAAGCGAAATTAAAATGGCGCATCCGCTGAAAAATGGACATAGTCGCAGCACACACTTGCGCACATATACAGTCGTATACATATATAATAGTAATATCGCGCAGTAAACTTGATTCGATTAAAGCTTGCGGCAAGTCATGCCCATAAGCGAGGGGGAGGAACGTTCGTGCAATTATTTATTAACCTTGAACAGATCGCCAATTTCTAAACGAAGGGCAAATGACTTTGTGTGTAAATATGCATACATATGTATATATTATATATACATATATACTATATATGTACATACACACAAATTCATAACAATTTATAAGGTAAAAATTGGAGGCATATGATGCATGGGCCGAATGTTCTATATTCTATACACCTATGCTATGTAATACATACATATATATGTATGTATGTGCACATATACATATGTGTTGCTCTTTGAACATTTCCGGTTTTCAGCAGAAAATCGCTGATGTCGTTTTATTACTTTGTTTATGTGGTCACAGTTATGGACTGACCATTTATACTTATGTACATATGTACACACATACATAAACTAATAGTGAAAAGAAAACAAAAGCGAGAAATCGATGAGCAAAGTAATTCAGCAATCCAATAATCGCATACTTGCCAGCGACAAAAACTTTTCTTAGAATCAAACTTGTCTACAATATACATATGTACATATGGTATACGATATATGTATGTATATACGTATATATATGTATATATATTATATACTATGTATAATGTTACACCATTTGGCACAACTTCGTACTAAACATTTTCTCATGTCTATCAAAGTCGAAGAAGCCAATGCCGGACTGCAAACTGGATGATGCCACAAGCATAGCAAAAACACCAACACTACAAGCAGCAGCAGCATGAGCACCACCGACAACAGGATCGTACTTGAATTGAGTATCGGCTCAGAACAAAGGCAACGCGAGCAATACGAGACACAAGCTTACCAAATTCTGGCAGACAGGCGATCGGAAGGTCAGAAGATCGGCCAAGTGAGCAACAGTTAAACCTAATCGAACAACAGCAATAGCATCAACAATGATGCAGTCCACAGCAGGAGCACCGCTTCCACCGGAGTACATTGGTTTGTGTGTGCATGTGTGTGTGAGAGCACGCAAGTGAACTGGAGAGTGCAAGCCTAATGGTAGTTTATGTTGCAACTTAAAAAAAAAATCAAAAAATACCATAACAACAACAGTAATGGTAGCAGGTAGATCGATATCATTATGGTTAATGAAAAATTGTAATGACCATTATCGTAGGAAAAAAAATATTAGCTGCCATTTTTTTAGTTAACCAACGAAACGAGATTTTAAATGGCGATTAACGGAAGGATATAAGTTTGTATGTACGGGCCAAAAACTGATATGTGTTATACATATAATAATAGATATAGTATATAAATAATAAAAAAATATTTTTTATTACCTACAACTATTTGCAACAAGCAATAATTCTTTTTCAATTTTTCTTTACTGGTGCAGAAACCGCTTATGCGGTTATAGCCGGATTAACAACAGCGCGCCAGTCGTTTCTTCTTCGTTTTTGTTCGTCGAGAGAGGAATTTACTTCTCAATTGCCTAGTCAGTCCGAAGTAGCACCTGTTGGCAAGAGTTATTCCGCGCTGGATTTCCGTATTAGTTTTGCGGGGAGCTCCTTTTCGTGCTGTCGAAAGCAGCTTTGAAATCGACGAAGGGGTGATGTTTCTCGATCTTCTTTTCACGGGTCTTTTCCAAGACACGGCGCTTGGTGAATATCTGGTCGGTTGTTGATTTGTCAGGTCTAAAACCCCACTGATAAAGTCCAATTAGTTTATTAACGGTGGGCTTTAATCTTTCACACAATACGCTCGATAGAACCTTATACGCGGTGTTTGGGAGACTTATCCACGGTAGTTGGCACAGATTATGGGGTCTCCGTTTTTGTGGTTTGGGCAGATTAAAAGCCAATCGCTGGGCATGTTTCGTCCGACCATATTTTACAAAGAAGCTGATGCATGCTCCTTATCAGTTCTTCGCTCGGCCGGCAATCCATCGGCCCCCGCCGCTTTGTTGTTCTTCAGACGGGTAATTGCTATTTGAACTTCTTCATGGTCGGACAATGGAACGTCTGCTCCATCGCCATCGATTGGGTAATCGGGTTCTCCTTCTCCTGGCGTTATACTTTCACTGCCATTCAGCAGGCTGGAGAAGTGTCCTCTCCATAATATTAGTATGCTCTGCGATCTTGTCTACTGAAGTCCACTATTTCTGACTGTTTCTTGATTTTAGGTGTGCACGAGTTGATCCTTGTTTTGTCGACGGTAAGACACTATGCACGAGTCCTTCGGTTTCGTTTAAACAGCGTTAAAAACTATTTCATGCAGGAAGACCCACCTAGCTTTTTGAGAATATTCGTTGATGAAACTGTGCTACACGATAGTGAATTTTTGTCTTGCGATAGTGACGTTCTCGTTTTCCAAAATGCTTAGTAGAACAATCACATTAAAACTGCCTTCAATAGATATTTCAAGATTTATTGCCCAAACATAGAACTGTAAAGGTTAAATGGATAATTTTTTCAGCTATTTAAATGGGCATACATACACATTGTATATGTATAGATTGTATATGTATATGTATACATGTAAATATAAATACATTGCACAGTTATTTATCCCAAAATATAGTTTGTTTTTGAATAGATGCCCCCTTCCAACTCCTTGTTATTTATGCACCTATTCATTCACTTCACAGACTTCACGTCTGATTTGGCAAATGACATGTTTATAGGGAACTAAATTCTCTCGGGTGCATTGCGGTAAATTGGAATCGTACGGAAAGGGCGTGAAATAAAAATTGCAAATCATTTTATTTGTTTGTCATGTAAATTGAACAATTCGCAAAAAAGTTGGAAGAAAATTAGAAAAGTAAGAAAGAAAGTAGGGAAGAAAATCGCCACAAAAGCGTTAGAATACATTGTGGTAGAAACATTCAAAATATTCATAGATATGCGAGTGATTGTTAGTCAGAGCACAAAGGTGGACATCAAATAGCCAATAATGGCGGGAATCACAACTACTGTTTGCCAAATATGCGCCACATGAGGCCCAAACAATGACGACAACAGCAGGACCGGCAGCCGCAAATCCCGGTGGAAGTATGATCAGGCAGGCGATTGTCTTTACAGCGTCTCGCTTTGGTGACACAGCATTTTCGGCATTATTGATGACAACGGCGATGCGGGGCGGAGTGACGGAATGGCACGGTCTATGGACGGTGGTCAAAGATCAAAGCAAATTACCAGCTATTTTATGTGCACAACACCACGGGCATCACTACATACAAACACACACACACGCTCATGCAACAGTGTACATTTGATAGTGTTAGGTGGCAATACAACAGATGTTATGTTTTAGGTGTTTTGTTTTTATATATTTTTGTTTTTGACTTTTTGCCTTTCACTTGAAATATATTCTGCGGAAATCCTTGAAGATTCAATGGCAATAATAATGCTTATTTTAGGAATTGCTTTACACATGCATGTGTCCATGTTTGTTATTGGTAGGAAAAAGTCAAATTTATTTCATATGATTACAGCTATAGGACTCTGAAAACCCGATTCTTAGATTGTAACGGGTTCTCTTAATTGGAACGGGAAGGTCCGCGCCTTCATACTTTCAGAGTCTCAATGAGAAAAAAATTTTCGCTTTCTTTTTGTCCCACCCTACTGAACATTGTACCCCTATATTAAGTTTGAAACAAAGTATGTAACATCAAGAAGAAAACGTTGAATACCCTATAAAGTACATATATACATACAAAAAAGATTAGTATGACAGGTTATATACGCGACATGGTCCCTGGTTTGTCTTACAAACTGATCGAACAAAATCAGATCCTTCTATGATCTGGTCGAACAAAATCAGATCCTTATTTATTTAGTAAGGCATATTATATTACAGGTATGGCTTTAATCTTTTCAAAGAACGAGATTGAACCACTATACTCTGCCATTAACACTTTCTGAACAAAATCAAGATAAAGATCTTCCTTATTAAATAACTTGAATTCGAAGTAAAGGTTGACTTTAGTGATATTGTTCTTCTTTATTTGCGTAGATACCGCTTACGCGGTTATAGCCGAGTATGCAACAACGCTGGAGGGTTTTGTTCCATACGGACGACATGGTCTAGTAGCCGCTGTCTTTTAATTCGCTAAACTATTTCAATGTCGTCGTATATCTCGTACAGCTCATCCTTCCATCTACTGCGCTTTTCGTCGTTGCCAATGCGCAAAGCACCATAAATCTTCCGCAGAATCTCTCTCTCGAAAACTCGTAACGAAGACTCATCAAATGTTGTCATCGTCCATTCCTCTGCACCATACAGCAGGGCGGAGATGAAGAGAGATTTGTAGAGTTTGGTCTTTGTTCGTCGAGAGAGGCTTTATGGACCTAAATAAGAAAAATACGACATTACCTGGAGAAATATGGAGATTTCAGAGACGACCCACTTATAAAGATTTGAAGGAATTTGATATAACATTCCTATAGTGCAAGGATAGTAAGATCGGATTACACTTTATGGTAGATAAACAAGGAATTGATTTGGTGTTATGAATAGGCATCAACGAAATTAATAGGCAACGAACGAATCAACCACTGAAGTGTAAGCATTATCGAAGCGTTTCGAATGTTAATTAAGAACAGGAAGAAATCAGCAATACCTATAATCTTTAATGTAAGTATGTATGTATGTATTAAATAAATATAAAAAAGTATAACTGTTTTATTGACATTTCCAAGCATACTTTTCGTGGTTTGTCGACTTTTCCACGCTTCGCTATTTCGGACACACTTGCCTTCACTTTGTCTCAAGAGATTCATAAATTAAAATATATGTACATCTACAATAGTAAGTATGTTTGTAAATAAATAGGTGTGTAACGTTTAACGCATTACATACGGAAAAGTGGATCAAAGAGGTTTTATGCAAAGTGAACAGTACAAACATGTGTAAGTATGCACCACGTTCTATGAATGCAGCACAGCGCAATCGAGAGACAAAAATTAAAAGTCATTATAAACGCGTTGCAAGAGTACAAGTATTTACCACACGCATTCCTCAGTAGTTGCGGTTACCGTGGTAGCCACTTCATTCACTACCGTTCAGTTGATGGTTTACACATTCATCCACTCATTTGTTTACAACACCTTGGCACATAGAGTTCCTGTGAGATATAGTGCAGCGGTGGCACAGTGCGTCATTCTGTTAAAAATTACAAATAAATAATAATTTTAATACATCGGATGTTTCGCTATGAAAGTTAAAGTTTCTATTATCGGAAATTATCTTCCGAACTAAAATAAAAAATACGACAAATAGTCAGTAAATAAGAAATATTGTTTAGTAGAACTTCATCGTAATTTTGATTTAGTAGATAGAGTAGTGACGGGGTTTTTAAGAAGAGCTCTACAAGAGTAGAATAAAACAAACATGGTTTGGGATATCAATGAAATTCTTATTCCTGTGAAAGTACATTCGATGTAATTATGTATGGAACTCGATTTCTTTTGCACGGCCACCATGGGCACTTTTGCAGAAGTCCAGACTCTGTACCCAATTTTCATCCATAAATCGGCCGACACTCCTTTTACAGTAACGTGCAGGTCTTGATCATCACGGAAGCAGTACGGAGCATATTTAGCTTATCGCTGAAGATGATCTTTTGATGAAAATACGGATGTTTTAAAAGTTGTTGTTCAGCTCAATTCACGAATATAGTACGATTCTAGTGGTCAAGCGACTCCAGTACATTCATCAGTTTGATCTTGTAAAGGCGTAGGCCAAAATCTTTTCGTAAAATTCGCCACAACGACGTCACAGAGATGCCCAACACTTGAGAACGACTTGTGAGAGACTGATTTGGATCTCCCTCAATTGATGCGTTAGCGTCAGCAAATACTCTCAACACTACGGGCACTTCTTTTCCTCACTGGCACCGAAAAATATTGTACTGTGCCTGTGGATTAAAGTTTTTTCACTGGCCGCTCAATTGTTGATCTTACAGGACGATTATGACGACCATAAATTGGTCGTAGCGCTCGTAAAGTTGAGGCCACTGACTCCGAATTCTGGGAGTAAATTTTAATAATTTAGTCTCGTTGTTGGATCGTACATATATCTTTCCATGATAAAATGGCAAATCTTACTGAGCTGTTAAAAGAGCGGGAGAAAAATATGGCGTCGTTTGCTGTCCCTATCGGTCTAGTTTTGTAGCGTCTCTATTGAAAAATTAGTTATAATTTTACGGCGAAATTGATTGCATAGAAGAAATCCTATCCCATAATGCTAGAACATATTTTGGACCCAAAAATTCATTGTCGCCATAATACCTTTTTTAAATACAGAATAATAATATGGCGATTGGGAAGAAGGAGTCAATTTTAAGCTTGTCGTGCCTAAACACAAGGTGAAAGCTTGCGAGTTAACTGAGTGTGAACTAAAAGAGAAGGACTTATGTGCTTTAGTTAGTAGGTAACAGTAACCTTCAACCCTTTCTTGAATTATGATTAAATATTTGATCTATGGTCCCTATCGCATCCATCTTTCCTAAACGTAGTGGAAATTTAACATTTGTGAGAGTGCCATACACACCTTACAAACTTATGTATTAATTTAAAGGCGCCCTGGTCTGGGGCTCCAGTCACTGGATTAATTGAGTAGCCTAAGTTCGTTTTTGAAACTATGCGGATTATGGAGCCGAAATAATATTCTTGGACATCAGATAGCAGAAGGAATGAATACAAGATTTATTCGAACTGTAGCGGAAAAAAATTTGATCGACTCAGTGGTTTCTTCAATCTAATTCTTAGACGAAATTTCGCTTCATTCCTTGATGACTATAGCAATCTTCACACGATCACTATATGTGTTTTTCAAGAATTTTCAACTAACAGAATATTGATAACTCTCTTTAGTAGTTAATAGCGTTTTCTTAGAATATAGTCTTTAAAATGTTGGTAATAGATGTCCGAATAATTCGCTGAGGAAGTAATTTTCATTTCACCTTTCTTTTTGCAGGAAGGGTCCCAAAATCCACAGAGAAAATTCCGCTCTAAGACAGGCGCTCACCAATTGTTACATTATAGTCATTTCAATGTAGGTTTAAAGCGAACATATGGGTGTCGGTAGATTCAAAAACTCCACTAGGGTTGTTGACCCCACTTCAAAGTAAGCGCTGAAACATATACAAGAGTAGGGATTTATTGATTATCATATTCTCCAATTTTGCCTATTTTAATGCAAACTTTTTGAGTTATTACATATTGGCACTGCACACTGTGCACGAATCAAGCATATGACAGACATAAGCGCATCAATCGCACACAATGAACAGCGTCAACAATGACGATAACAAAAGCGACAAAGAGGAAAGGAAAGACATACAACCGGTTGCACTGCCGACTTAGAGAGGGTTAATATTTGTTTGCTTAGCATTTTGGATTTGACAGGCAAGTGGCGCTTAAAGAATCAAATATGTACGAGCTTGCATGTAAGAGGATTCAAGTTGAATTACTTTTACATCCATACCTTTCTGCGCGTTCTTTTTTCTGTTTTTGAACGAATAACGCTTGTAAATCAGAGTCATTTAAATACCAAATGTGCCAATTGAAGTGCAGTGTCAAGTGACTGCACAGCACATGGAAAAGTGTGAGAATTTCAATAAAAGATCGGTGGAGTGATGCACCACAGACATTTAACATTATGCTGCGCATGCGCCAATGCGTTCAGGCGCATGAAGTGATTAGTGCCAATCGGAAGGAGAACAGTGAATCAGGTAAACCTTAAAACAAAAGCAAAAAACGCTTAATATTTTATTGCAATTAGACAAAGATCAGTGTTAGACCAAAAATTTTCAACTTGAGCTTCACGTGGTCTCCGATTTTCAACTCACATTAATATATAATCCTAAGAAAAAAATTTACATCTTGTGAATAATGTCATTTCATTCATCAAACAAAAAAAATGTTTGAAGAATATCAAGATTCGTAACACCATTATGTTCCTTGAATCGTAGAAAACACGGGACAACTCCTTCGAAAATTGTTGTTACTCTCTAAAGAAATAGAGATCAATACATATGGTCAACGAGCATTAGCTATAAGTCTAGAGGATATCTGGTATGGCCATTCCGGTTTAGGACTTAACCATTATTAGAAGTGAAACTTCCATGTCGCCTGTCAGGATATATAGTACAAGAGCTTTCAACGAAATTGATAAACTTCTTGTCTTACTGTGTGTATTCTGTATCTTAGTATAAACATATCAGGAATTCTTTTGATTAACATTCAGTTTTCAATTGTAATCGTAACCCAAATTTTTGAAAAATGCATAGAATGGGTATATATTCCCTGCTAGATATCTTCTTCTTTAGCCGAGTTTACAAAAGCGTGCCTGTCGTTTTTCCTTTTCGCTGTTTGGAGATTCCAAGCTATGTCCTTCCCCATCAGGTTTTTCCAACGGAGTGGATGTCTTCTTCTTCCTCTGCTTCCCCCGCGAGTACTGCGTCGAAAACTTTCTGTAGTGTTTTCGTCTATTCGGACGACAGGACCTAGTCAGCATAGCCGCTGTCTTTTAATTCGCTAAACTAGTTGTATGTCAGTGTCGTCGTATATCCCGTACAACTCATCGTATCAGCGACTGCGGTTTGGCGTTGTCAATGTCCATAAATCTTCTGCAGAAACTTTCTCTCGAATATGTACCTCTAAGGCCGACTAATAAATTGATGTCCCCATGCTTCCACGACGAGTACGATGAGTTACTTATAGAATTTGGTTTTAGTTCGTCGAGAAAGGACCTTACTTCTCAATTGCTTACTCAGTCCGAAGTAGGGCCTATAGACGAGAGTTAATCTACGTTGTATTTCGAGGCTTAAATTGTTGTTGGTGTTAATGCTGGTCCCAAGATAGACGAAATCATCTACGACTTTGAAGTTATGACAGTCAACAATGACGTGGGAGCCAAGTCGGGAATGCGACGACAGTTTGTTTGATGACAGAAGGTATTTCGTCTTGACCTCGTTCACTATCAGACTCATTTGCTTCGCTTCTTTGTCCAACTTGGAGAAAGCGGAACTATTAGCGCGGTTGTTATGGCCAATGATATCGATGTTATCGGCAGCAGTTGTACGCTTTGGTAGAAGATTGTACCCTCTCTGTACAGCTCTGCAGCTCCAATTATTTTTTCCAGTAGTAGATTGAAGAAGTCGCACGCTAGGGAGTTGTCCTGACTAAAACTTCGTTTAGTATCGGACTGCTCGGAGAGGTCTCTCTCTATCTTGACGGTGCTCTTGGTACTACATATACTAGAGAATTATCAGCAAAGGCGGATGTCACAGAAAAATTCTCAATTCTAGCATGTCAGTGAGTTGGAATGCGTTTGAAAAATACTTCAATTTCCAATTCAGTCAACATACATCCAGAGATGAATAAAACAACAACCAAAAATTTAACCCAAATATGACAAAATCGAAACAGTGGAACTGGTAAATGCAACAAAAACAAAATAAAAAAATAACAGAAAAAAATACAATGTACAAAAACATTATTAGTTTAGTTAATTCATTTATAAAAAAATGTTATCAATATTTCGTACAGTCGGTATGTTTTTTTCCAAACAAGAAACATTTTTTTGATTACGAAGAACCAAGAATTCGCAGAAATCGTTATATTGCAAAAATTCTTAATTAGCAAATGTCTGACATCACTTTTTTATATTTATTAGTAAAAATTTGACATTGTTGATGTTATACATACATATATACATATATATATACAGTGGGAGTTCTGACAAGTGAACAATGGTCTCTACATACAGTCAAATAGCTTATCAGCGTTCTTCGCATTTTAAAGCGTCCGCATAGATGAGCTTTCACTGTGCTTGCTCTCCATGACGAACGTTAGGGGAATTCACAGAATTTTAAGTGATCATAAATCTTGTCAATGTTCTGTTATAAAATTTCTTTTAATAATTTTACTCATTATTAGAGCTTTCTAGGAAATGTTTAATTGTAGGAAAGGTCAATTATATTTAAGTTCAATTCAATTTATGGAATAAACAAAACGCTAACAATTTAATGACACTTTCATTACTTTTTTATTACCTATTGAGCTTAACCTTGTCGACTTGTAGTAAGCATGTCTTTATTTATGATATTTCTATTTTTGGCACACAATTTTACTGCTAAATGTCATACTAAGTTAGACGTAAAAAAATAATTAAATTTGTGTTATTTGTGGAACAAAGTCAGCCGATTGCCTACTTAGCGCTGACAAAACGACTGCGAAAATTGCGTAGTTAAAGTTGGTATTGGCACTAGCAGTTAGGGGATTATATCATTAGCTAGTCTGAAAAAATCGTTTTATTGGGAAATTTTTTTTGAAGATGTTATCTAGCAAGAAATACTAAATTCTTAAAGTTTAATGTATTTTAGTATTTCATTCATTAAAAAAAAAAAAATTATTTGAAAAAAGGTGCCTGGCGGAGAGAAAGATTTTTTTTTGCTCAAAATTATCTCAAGACAAAAACCAAAAAACAAAAAAGTTATTATTACGATAGATGAAGATGTATGTAGAGGCAATGACCGAAGTATTGGCTTATAAAAAAATTATTTTTTTTTTGTGAAAAAGTTTATCTGATGTGGGTTTAATAAACTGAAAATATTATTTCTTCAGCCATTACCTAACAAATATACATTGTGACAAAAAAGCGCCTGATGATGATATTTCAAAAAAATTTACTTTGCTAAGTTGGTAGGACTGTCTTTAATTACTATGCCAAATATGAGCGTCATCGATCAACCTGATTTTCTAAATTTCAAATTTTGTATTTCTAACAAAATTTCATGTACCGAATCGTTTCAAATGTTGGAAAAGACCTACGGAGATAAAGTTTTATCAAAAATACAAACCTTCAAAGACGGTCGAGAGTTCGTTGAGTTCGCCCTCGTTCTGGGCGACCTCCGACCCCTTCAACTGATGAAAATATTACTAAAATGAAGGGTATGGCCCTTGTCAAGTGTTAAAGAGATGGCAAGAGACATCCTGACATCTGACGCGAGTCCATTTGAATGATTTTGGTGGATGTTTCTGGTATGAAACGCATTCTGGCTCGACTCGTCCCAATAAAGCGGAATTTTTTTTTCGAAAAGAACACCATAAACGGGTCTCTTTGGACATCCTTGATCTTGAGAATTCCGATACCACATTCATGGAGAGAGAGAAAAATCAAACCCGTTTTCAGTCAGCCGAGGAGATAAAACAAAATTCGCTGAAGGAGCTGAAGGCCATCCCAAAAAGTGCTTATGAAAAGTGTTTCGAGGACTGGAAAAATCGTTGACACAAGTGTAATGCATCTGGATTACTTTGCTGTTTGTGGGCATGTTGGCCTTGAATAGTTTGGTGAGCTTGAACAATTTTTGGTCAAAGGTGCACACCGTAGAGGCACTATTCCGGTACATTGATTGGTTCTTGATTCGTATACTGGAATGTGAAAGAATCAGATGGAATTTAAAATAGTGTTATATGGAAAGTAGGCGTGGTTTCTGTCTGATTTCAGCCACTATTAGTATTGTATCTTTGGATTGGGTGCCTAGAAATATGTCTACCAAGTTTCATCAAGATATCTAAATATTTACTCCAGTTAACGCTTGCATGGACAGACAGAGGACAGACAGCCACTCGGAATTTAACTTGTCTCCTCATCCTGATCATTTGTGTATATACATATGTACATACCTATATCTGACTCGATTATTTTTGGGTGATACAAACACCGTTAGGTGAACACAATTATTATACCCGGCAGCAGAAGCTTGCGAGAGTTAAAAATTAATAATATGCACAACAACAAAAATTTAACCTAATAATATATGCACATGTTGATACACATACCCACATACAAATGCATTTTTAATTTACTTAAGCAGAGAGTGTAAGCTTAATTAAAATTTGTTCGCAAAAATCCATATCCATGTTCAGTGTCGGCTATAATTCTTTGCTTTGCATTCATACTTAAGAACGCCGGAATAACAAGAAGGCAAAAACAAAAAATAAAAAAAATACAAAATCGTAGTAATAACAACAAAAATTGACATGAATGCCACTCTCAAGCCGTTCGAATAAGTTCCCATGCATGATTTCGATCAGTAAACTTCTACTTACTTCATACTACGCCGCGCAAGCACTCTTCCCCCGCCACATACAACATTTATGGTCTTCACAGCTTCCACGCTCATATAAATAGGAAAGTGGAAGCAAGGTACGAACGTGAAAAGAGGCAAGGCGGGGATCAAAGGCAAGGTGTGCGCGCAAAGCTCGTAAGAATTTTAAAATGCATGATAATCATTCGGTGATAGCACAGTGGTCGACGCCACTACCACAAGCGATTCCGGCACCACACTCACACACACACTCATACACTCACATAGCAGTGTAGTGTAACAGCCGCAAGCGCCTGGCCACGAGTAGTTACGTATAAGCGTGCGTGCATGCGCACAGCACCGTGTTCGCAGTCACAGCCACAATCGCGCGCAATCACACTCACAACAGCAACAAGCCAGCGCTCGCTCGTTTGTCCGTCCAGCCCGTCCGTCTGTCCATGCACCGGCCTGTCCTGCTGTATGTTTTGGTCCTCATATCGTCAGCTTGTAAAGCCGGGTGCCACCGCCACCACTGTATTGCGCACACGCGGACGCGTTAAATGCCAAAGCAACAATTTTTATTCTGTCAGCGAACGCGTGCCTATGTGTGTGTGGTCCCGGCGATCAATGCACGAGCTAGCCAAGCTAAACGGCCAACACACTCGGTATACTTATAACCTTCATGACGGGACGACCTGCTTTGGCCTGGAGTTGACGGTGCGGTGCACCCTTTTCATTTTGCGCCGCGACAACAGCATCACTTCATGCCTATAAATACATACACACATACATATATATGTATATAGAACCAAACATTAATGTATGTATGTATGTATGGCTGTTTGTGGGCATGTTGGTATGTAAGCTTGCCCATTTCCAGCGATGCCATCAGAAGTGGCTGAACGATGCTGTTAAGGTCCATGTTATTGCTATTGTTATTATGGCTTTTGCTTTCGTTGTTCATTTTTATCTGAGCGCATTTTAATGCTTTGACGAACACTAATGAGCAGGTTCGTCGGTAGCAATGTTCTGTGGAGGGTTTACTTCCAAACGTTTTTGTAATTGTTGTTGACGTTGTTATTGGCTTCTAATTAGCGATTACTGATTAGAATTGAATTAACTAGACTAAAAATGTGTCTAATAAGAATCGTAGGGTTCTCAGAAAGAAAGGAGAAAAATTTTAGCATATAATTAGGCGGCAGAACACGCCCTCTAATGAGAGATATATGCCAATTTTCGACGGTTTGCAAGCATAAATCGGCCGATATTGCTGCAATTTCACGTTCGATATTCGTACGAACTTCATCAATTGTCGGTTTTAGACTTAAGCCAAGTGCGACAGCCTAAAGAACGCGATTTTTGAAAATTAAAAGATAAATTATGTAGTAGAAATTGGTTTAAAATATTAAGGGTATATTCGTACATAACGGTATATTTATGCATGCTTTTTGATTAATCAAATATTTTTCGAGTTTCGTGCGATCTCTGATGGCACAAAAGAAAGGTCTCTCTTTTGCTGTAATTTCTGCCTTTGATGAAACCTAATTTTTTGTATTCGATTTGAATTTTTTAACACTTTCAGACTACTTAGTTGAGCTTCGTAAGACTCAAAATGTTTTAAAAAATGTTTTTTAGACAAATTGAAGGGACTTATCGCCAAACCGACTGCATTTCTTGGGGACCTTGAACCCTCATTTCCTCTTTAATAATATTTATCCTAAGCCGGAATTCGCTGTGGTTGCTTTTCATGTTGTTGTTATGTGCCCAAATGCAGAAAGCTCCCCATTCCCAAACCATGTGATGTGTCTGCGCGTGCTAACTCGACTAGGCTCTGCCAATACCGGGTGACGCACTTCTCAACCGTGCTCGCCTTGCCATGCATTGACGTGCGGTTCCGTGCCGTGTCGCATCGCGTCGCTTTGCTTTAGTTGTGGTTTACATTTGATTTTTTTCTGCGGCTGCCCTCTTTCGACTCCACATTTAAACACGGTTTTTATTGAATTTTTATTTTTTATTGCCACAACTTAAAGTGTGCGCCGCTGCCCCAACGGCGGCAGCTCCCATACATCGTTTTCCTCATTTTAATGGTTTTCAACGTGAGACCGGTCATTGGAAGCTCCCATGGCTGAGTGTGACTTCGTATATGGTTGTTTGTGTATGTTTGTGTGATTCCTGCAAATTTTCAGTGAGTGGGAAATAGATAGAAAGGGAAAAATAAGAAGACAACACCAATTGCTGCAGACAAACATATGAATGTGTGTATGTGTATGGGCATGTAGTTACTATGTTACCGCAATCACGGAAGGAAGCTGCACAAATGTTGCACAGCCACACTTATGGTAGTGGAGTGCCTGCCACTCGCGCGGCTCCGCAATACTTGGTTGGATATATATGAATTTGTATTTATTGTAATTCAATACATATACGCAGACATATTTACAAATATATGCTTGTAGCAGTAACTAAGGTGAGCACCGGATTTTCAAATGTTGTGTCATCGCATTTGCGGGGAAGGGAGTGCATTAAAAGGCGCCAAATATAAAGGCATCCTGTGGTTAATGAAGTATAGACAAATAGACTGCGAATAAAAATACAAATTGTTGTCTTGTTGGCCCTCCGACGCCTTTTACAGTGGTATAATAAAGGTGCTTGCCGCACTCAAAACTAAACTTCGAGCAGCTATAATAAAGCGCTAGCCACTGCCACTCTGCTCCCTGCTCCCAGCTCCCAGTTTGACGCTGTTCAAACGCAATCCGAAGGCATAGTTCCGAGGAACAGTCGAAACAGTGGACTTCGCCTGATGAACATGTTCCGAATAATTCGTATACTATGTTATCGGCCAGAAAGGTTATGGATACCATTTTCGGTGATTTACAAGGTGTGATCAATATTGGCTATCCAAAAGCGGACAAAATGGACTCAAAGCTCTACCATACCGTATTACTAAGCCGATTGGACGCCGAACAGAATTTGGCGAGAGAAAAAGTGCTCTACCATATTTACAATTAATTAGCGTATGTTTAACAGCTGATTGTTTACGACGCTGGCGATATTTCCGATGGTTTGCCGGACAAGCTATTGAAATATGGGCGCGAAGAATTGATAAGGAATGCTCCTGCATCCTGCATCAGCTTTTTTGTAAAATATGGTCTGACAAAAGCATGCCCGACGATTATAATTTAAATGTGCTCTGCCCGATCCACAAAAGCCACAATCAGCGCCAACAACCATGGGCCTCCTCAACATCGCATATCGAGCGAACTGTGTGAAAGACTGAAGCCCCCCGTTAACAAACTTATTGGAATTTATTAGTGTGGCTTCAGACCTGGAAAATCAACAACCGACTAGATTTGGAAAAGACCCCTGGAAGGAATATCGACAAGCACCATCTCTTCGTCGATTTTAAAGCCGCCTTCGACAGCACGAAAAAGAACTGCATCTATGTCTGAACTTGGTATCCTCGCAAAGCTAATCCGGCTGTGTAAGCTAACGTTGAAAAACACCAAAATCTCCATTAGGATCTAGAAGGACTTTTCGAACCGTTCGATACCAAGCGAGGATTCCCTTTTGTGTGACTTCTTCAATCTATTGCGGAAGAAAATAATATGAGCTGTAGAGATAGATAGAGAAGGTACAATCTTCTATAAGAGTGTACAACTGCTGGCGTCTGCCGATGACATCGATATCATTGACCTCAATAAGGCACCGTTAGTTCTGCTTTTACCAGCCTGGATAAGGATACGCTTCGCTCCCGTTGTGAACGAGGTCCCGTTGTGAACGAGGACAAGACGAAATATCTCCTGTCATCAAACAAGCACTCGCTTGACTCCCACGTCACTATTGCCAGTCATTACTTCGAAGCCGTAAATTATTTCGTTTGTCTTGGAACGTGCATTAACAGCATCAACAGCGTCAACCTCGAAATGCAACGCATAATAACTCTTGCCAATATGTCCTACTTCGGACTGGGTAGCCAAGTGAGAAGTAAAGTCCTCTCTCGACGACAAAGACCAAACTCTACAAGCTGCTTATTACCCCCGTCCTGCTCTATGGTGCAGAGGCATGGACGATGACAGTACTCGATGGAACGATGAGCTGTACGAGATATACGACAACACTGACGTATGTAGTTCAGCGAATTAAAAGACAGCGACTACGCTGGTTAGGTCATGTCGTCCGAATAGATGAAAACATTTCAGTTCTGAGACCATTCGACGCAGTACCCGCCGGGGGAAGCAGAGGAAGACTTCCACTCCATGAGAAAAACCAGGTGAAGAAGGATCTAGCTATATTTGGAATCTCCAATTGCTGACAAACTTCGAACACTGTTGCCCGTCTTCCAATTGTAAGCTGAATATATGGTGAGTCCGGTTTTTTGGCTACTAGTTGAGCTTGGTTGCCATTCACCTCGAGAACAACAATAATATAGACGAAATTTAACACATTTTTTAAATAAGTTTTATTCTTTTAAATTAATATTTGTATGTAATCAATTATATATATATTTATGTATATATATATATATATATATTATTCACTCTTCTTATATGCTCCAATTCGATAATGCATAGGTTTAGTTATTAGTATATTTATGTATATATATATATGTTTCTTTATTAATGCATCGTTAAATATTACTATTGCATTTTGTTGCTTTCTTCTTCTTCACTTTTGTTGGCGCTTCACTTGTCTTGCCCATTTGTTAAAATTTATTTCTGTACAGACATACAAACATATTTTAGTAGTTGATTATTTAGTTGTTCCTAAGTTGGCTATTTATGCATTTATTATTGTTTTAAGTAGTTTTTTTGTTATTGTTTTCATATTTTTCTTCTTCTTTCCTATTCTTAATGTGGTTTTTGTATTATTTCTCATAACTTTATTATTATTATTATTATCTAGTATAGGTTAACATTACTTTTGTTATTTAGATTTATTAGCCCATACAACTATACGCCCGCTCTGTTCTCTTTTTCTTCTTATCTCAGCTCAGTTTAGTTTCATTTATGGAAAGTTTCTCTAAGTTTTTATTTGTTTGTGGTTTGTAAAAATTGCATACTCAAGTTTTTTTTCTATTTTTTTCATTTTTATTTTCATATTTTTAGAATACTTTTAACTACATACATACACAAAAAATTAATTACGACTACATATGCAATAATTGTATTAGAAAGTAATATCATTTCTTTTATAGCGTTTTAATTTCATAAATTTTTTTTATTAGTTATATTCAATTGTTGTTGTTTTTGTTTTGCAAATTGTCAACTTTAACGTACGTTCAATTCATTATCAGTTACTTTCACAGATATCTACTTGATGGTTGTTGTTACTTTTTGTTCTTGTTTCATTGGTGTATCTAAAATTGTAAAAATTAAAAATCCATTCCTATTTCGTTATCTTTATTTTTAGTTGTTTTTGTTTTTTTTTTCATTTTATTTCAATTATTTTTTTGTAGTTTAGCTAACACATTTGTAATTGCTTTGAATTTGCCTAACACACCGAACACGATTCTAGCTTCTTTTATATATCAAATATATGCATATATACATATATGCATGTGTATATATATATATATGTATGTACTTAAGTATGTTTGGTGTTGTATTAAAACGAAAACCACTCAAAAATTAGTATAAAAAGGTGTAAATTTGTATGCTTCCCGTGTCTGCGGCATATACTCGTAAATAGTATCGGTATATATTTTAGTATTATTCAATTAGTTAGTTAGTTAGTTTGTTGGTTAGTTAGTGGTAGATAAGTCAACTAAGTATGCCTTTACTCTTCTCGAGGCTGCTAACATTTTTTCATATATATATTTATAATTTATATAATACATATCTAAACTGCCAAATAAGTTTAATTTTAATTTTTTTTATTTTTTAATTAATTTTTTTTGTTAATATAATTGCAATTTGTTAATCAATTAATTAAGTTTGCTCTTTAATTTACTATTTTTACGGTTATTCTAAGCAATTGGTTCACCTAAAAGTTGGTAAATGCTCTCTGTGGATTTGTATCGGTTAGTTGTTGCCCAGCCAAAGGGTAGCCAAGCGCCTTTAAAAAAATATCAATAATAATAATAAAAGTAATAAAATGTTTTTTGTTCTAAACAATATTAAGTTTCATTATTAGCGTTGGTTTTTAATAGGTTCTTTAGTTTGATTATACCGCTTCTTAAAAATACACTTGTACCAATATAAAAATTCCTGTTCGGTGTTCTCAGTTAGTTTTAGTAGTAACCTGAAACATTCTGTTGCGGAGATTGTTTTCAACCATTGTTTAATGTTTTATTTTTTTTGTTTTTGCAATATTTAATTTTATGCCAGTTTCTATTGTAAGCGAGTGGCAAAAGAATGCACAAGTAAGAGAAAGTTTCAAACCCAACCTCTCTCCATTTCGTTCGTTGTTGGTGTTGGGTGAATTTGTTCCTAAACCAATTTGGCAACACTAGTCAAAAACAAAACTATTATACGCTGTAACAGCATGTTGCGCGAGTAGAATTACATTCAGCAATTTGCTATTTAAGCGTGCATTCTTTTGTCGCGCGCTTACCGTTGAACGGTGCTATTTCATCACTATTAATTGTTGCTTTTGTGGGTTCTACGTAGTTACTAGATTCAGTGGGTTTTATAAAACGCTTGCACTACTTATTAAGTTAACTATTTCTTTTGTATTTGTTTAGTTTTTTTTTCATATTACTCCTCCCTCTCTCTTTGCTGAACTTGCTTTATCAAGTGCCAGCTATAATCTTGTATTGATATAATCTTCAAGCCTTTCTGCGTTATTGTTTTATTGTTCTAAGATTGTTTCATGTGTTTTTCCGTTTATTATTTATTTTTTTTTTTCATTGTGCTTGTTTATTTATTCATTTATTTTGTTGTTTTTGCTTTTGTAACTATTTTGTTAACTATCAAATCACTAACTATTTGTTATGTTATTTAGTTATTATTTTTAATTGAAATTCTATTTGTTTTGAATTTGAAAATTCTATATTTAAAGCAGCAAATATCGGTGAGTTTCTCCGACAGTTTTCTTTTTTTCTAAATGATAACCACATTTACAGACAGGCATGTTTACCGTTTTAATCATTATTTTTTTTTTGTTTTTAGTTTTTCCAAGGATAAATATATTTTTAAAATTAAATGAGTATTAAAGTGCAAAATAGTTTAATAAATGTATATAAAGCGGTTTTCTGAAATTTTTTTGTTACTTAATATGAAAAACTATAAAAAATATTTTTAATATTTCACTTTCCAATGCTTTTTTATATGCCAAACTAACAACTTATAAATGTATGAAAAATAAATTTTTGAATAAAATAGATGAAAATATTCGAATTCTGATTAAGCTCTTAAAAGCAGGCAAAATAGGCTCCCAAAAATGTGCAAGAAATTATGAACAACTTGTAGAGTACAGTACGTAAGAAAGAATGCATTCCCAACATAAATTAATAAAAAGTGATAAATTATAAAAAAAATTTTAAATAAAAAAAATATTACAAAATAAATCAAAATTAAAAAATAAAAAAAATTAAATAATATTTAAAAAATAAAAAAAAAAATATTAAAAATAAAAAAAATTAAAAATATAAAAAAAAATATTACAAAATAAAAAAAATTATTAAAAAATAGATTAAAGAGTAAAAACAATAGATTAAAAAAATAAAAGTTAAATTAAAAAAAATAAGAAAACAATATTTGAAAAAAAAAATAAAAAGAAATATTAAAAAATATTTAAAACAAAATTACAATAACTTATCTAAATTTAAGCACTAAAAATATATAAACAATTAAAAGTAATAATAATAAAAATAATAATAAAAGAGATATAAAAAATTTTATACATAAAAACAAAATTAGAATAATTTATAAAAACTGAAACAATTAAAATTATTTTAATTTAAATTATAAAAATAATAAAATTATTATATCTATATGAAAAACCAATTCCAAAATCGTTATTAAATTTAGTATTGCAATTCTCAAATTTATAACTTGAATAAAGTTTAGGAAAATATTTTAATTTAACTTCAAATAATAATGTACAATGTAATTAATCGAATTACATATACATATGTACTTATTATATATTTTACAATATCTTAGAAAATTGTACAAAATAAAATTAAAGAATGGTATAATTATAATAATAAAAATGATTTTTTTTCACTCCGAACTTTAAAAGATAGTAACTGAAAAGTCTAATGCAGATATTTTAGTAAAAAATGAATAAAAATGATACCAAATTGAAAAAAAAAGTTTTTTGTAAAAAAGTACCTTTAATCTACATATGAAAACAAGTCGAATAACATCAACATATGTACAAATATGTATGTATAAAGTATGTAAAAGAATTAATTTAAAATAAAAAGAATAATTTAAAGTAAGAAAAAAATTAAAATACAAAGAGAAAAATAGTTAAAAAATATATAATTTAAAATAAATAAAGACCAATTTAAGTTAAATAATATTTTTATAATTAAAAAAAAATTAAAATAAAAACAAAAAAATTAAAAAAAAATATTTAAAATGAAAAAGTCAAAATTAAAAGGATAATTTAAAATAAACAACAAACAAATTGAAGTTAAATATTTTTTTTTTGTTTATTATTTTAAAAAGGTAAAAAATTCTCCATTTTTTTATTTATTCTTTTCATCAATAAGAAAATTTTATTGCAAAAAAGTATATAAAAAATTTGAAAACTAATTTAACACTCTATAATCGCATGAATGTCTAAAGAAAATTGATTAATAATCGAATCATTTATAATTATGAACCACATACATAATATAAAAATAAAAGAAAATAATTTCACAAATTTTCACACTTTTGGAGACCTTCAAATAAGGTAATAAAATTGCTAGAAATAAACTTTCCTCAATTCTTGACACGGAATTAAAAATTAGAAACAATTATATATAAAAAATTATTATTTGTGATTAAAAAATATGAGAGAGCTTTTTATTCGAATTTTTACCAAGTACTACTTTTTTCAAGTTACATAACTTTCTTCCGCAAACAATTCAACTTCGAACGCATTGGACTCAAAGAAGCATCGGTTTAGCACTAACTTATAAAACTTTTTAATTTTGCCTTTTTTCTTAGAAAGCTGCGACATGTGTACCTTATATTGTATTTATACTTAGTCCAGCATTGACTAGTGCTAACTAGTGTATTTGCTGTTTGCATAAAATATGACAAAATAATTCGTATACATCATCAATACAAATTCGCCGTGCTGCGCTTGTGGTCGCATTCTTAATTGTTTACACTTCTTCATCTCACTTGCTGTATTTGTTGTAATTACTATTATGCTTATTTATAATTAATTTCTCACATAAGCAAATCACATTGTCGTTCATTCTAATATTATTCAAGCGTTTACAATTTAGACTTTTCAAAATTTTCATAGTTTTCATGTGCCATAATTAATTTTATAGCAAATGTTATTGGCATTTATTTGTAAATTATAGCTCGCAAAAGAGAAGTAAGCATGTAAAGCAAGCAACAAAACAATTTACATATTTTAATTTCAAGATTTAAGCCAAATTTGTTATGCGCAAAATAATACAATGTCCAATTAAACACACCTCGCTTCAATTTTAAACTTCCAATTACGACACATAAAATTTTATGGTTTATAGTTTTTGACTTTTAAAACCACTTTTCGCTGTTTGAGTTGACAATTATTGTTACTATAATCACACCAATTCATTGAATATTTCACTTAATTTTTGTTTAGAAAATCTTGTACTATTTTAAAGAGCTTTATTGGAAAATACATAAATATGTATATGTAAAAAACTTGGAAAATATATATTTTTTACAAATCGGAGCTTAATAAATTTTCTATATTGAAAATATATTTTGCACTATTTTGTATATATGAAAAACAATTTATTTTCATCGCGTGTAAAATTCTAAAATTTTCTTCCAATACATAAGGTTTTATAAAAATACATATACGAAAAATTACTTTTTTACAAATTTTTCAAAAAAAAAAACAGATTTTCGAAAAATTTACAAAAAACTACTTTGTAAGATCATTTATTAATCGTCATTTTAATTGCATAATGAAATTATGCAACTACTTACTTAAATAATTTTTTCAAGTCAGATATTAATAATTAATTGAATAATTGGATTTTCGAACTCACATGTAGCATATAGAATAAAATATATATTAATTTCTCGCTGGTTCAGGAGTTTCATTTAATTTAATTTTATGCTTTTATGCGAAGCGATTTCAGAATTTTGCAGCGATAAACACATAATACAAAAAGCTAATATACATATAATTATGTAAATTCTTAAACATATTTAGTATTTATGTGTAAATCAAAACCAAAAATTTAAAACAATTTAAAAAAAATTAAAAAATAAAATAATTTTAAAAACATTAAAGAATAAAATAATTTAAAAAAAATTAAAAAATAATAAAAAAACTAAAATTATAATAATGAAAACTTAAAAATGAAAAAAAAAAAATAAATAAAAAGAACTTAAAAAATAAATAGGAGTCGAAAGTGACAAGCAAACCAAGTGCCTAAAAGTAGGCAATTAAATGTTGCTAACAGAAATATGTATGTAGCATGAATTATTTTCATCACATTGAGTATTTTAAGTCATTTAGCGTTAGCGGAAATAATGAGAATCGAAAAGAGTGGCTAGTGGTCTGTAATATTTTTTTAAATTAGAATTAGGTTTATGTGACGTTACATAACGTAACTTAGGTTTAGGTGACGTAACGTAACATAAACTAAGTAAATGTGACTTAGCGTAACACAAAATAATGTTACGTAACGTGCGCAAGTCAACGACAAGTGACTTAAGTTAACGTAAGATACAATAATATAACGTAACCCATTAACTTAGGAATCGATTAACCTAACTTGACAACTTGCACCCAGATACTGAATCTCATTGTTTGTAGAAGTTTTAGAAATTTCAAAAAATAAGCACATATTTCCCACATTTCGCTATGCCGTTAGCAATCACCAAATAACAATGCGTTTTTTTTTTTTGAAATAATACAAATTATGTTTATGTTTTAATGATCATGAAAAATCACTGCAATGCGAGCGTTAAAACTGCATTACTAAAATATGTATAGAACGAAAACTTTGTTATTTAACCTAAATTAGTACATATTAATGTAAACGGCTGTAAGGATGCACTGGTAAAAGTCTAAATTTAATACTATGCAAGTGAATATGGAATACTAATTTTACAGTTTGTTTGCCTAAATGAAAATTTATCGTAAATAAATTATAAATAATAGATTTGTGTAAATCCTTGTGTAACCATATTTGTTGTTGTTGTCACATTTTTTTGTTTCTGTCTTGCAATGTTTATGAACTTAAAAATAAAATTCGAATACAAAATGTAATTATACTGACGGCTTAAAATAAAAAAAGTATATATATAAACATAGATAGTACTTCATTAGTTTATAAAAATTTGCATTTGTTAACTTATACATTATGTTACACAAAAATATGCAATTGACTTGAAAACGAAATGGAAAAAATGCTAAAAAAAATGTTATAAAATAGGTGACAGTGCTATCATTAAATAAAACTCTTGGATAGATTGTTTGTTTTAAGTGCAAAATAATGTAAAAGAAACATATTTCATTGCTTCTTGATTAATTGCTTATTTGCTTTTCACTTTTTCACTGGAAGTTAGTGTTAGAAAATTCGCATAGAACTATTTTCACAATTTCATCAAATATACGCTATATATGTGTATATATATATATAATTTCACTGATTTTTGACACCTAAAATTATTCGCTAATTGTGCGAATAACACAATTTATGTTAGTATGTATGCATTACATAACTTTTCACTTCAATTCATAAATTTTATAATGATTATTTCTATTACCCAGCTCTGTTTGCTCAATACTTTGTTATTTGAGAACCTATTTTTTACACTTTTAATAAATAATTTGATTGGAGCAAGTATACCTAAACATTTCTTTATACTAAATGCTCTACGCCCATTTCTTATTCAACCGTTTTAAATTTGTTTTTGTTTTACTTAAGTGTGTGTTGTGACTACGGACACCTGACAGTAGGGACATTCCGTCACCGAACAGGCGCAAGAATCACATAGTATGAAATGATTACATGGCTCTAAGGTGACAGTACGATTGTTCTCCTCACATTTCATGCATTTCTTGGCGTTTTCCAAGTATAAAACCTTCTCTACTTCCTCTAAATCTGTGCGTAATTTCGACTGTAAATGAGATGTCAACATAAATAACATGTATTTATAGTGTAAATTAGTTGTTGAAAATGTTTTTTATTTTTTATAGTAGTAAATAATACCTGCAGTTGTTTTAGCTTTTGTATCGATAAATTGCGCAGCTCGGTAGACAAATGAAGCTGCGTTTGCGCCAAATCATAACGATCCTTCCACTCAATGGCCTCCTGCTTGGCTTTGTCACGTTGCAATTCCGTTAAATTTAACTATGAAATGGCAATGAAAATTAATGCAATTTAGTATAAGTAAAAATATGATGATATATGGTATACATACATATATAGTACATCAAAAAAGTATGCTACTAATGATAAGACAAATTTATAGCATCACAAAACATAATTATTTTCCAAAAGAAAAATAATAATATAAAAACAAAATATACATATTAAAAAAAAATATATAAAAAAAAATAAAAATATTAAAAAAAAAAATAAAAATAAAAATAAAAAAAAAAAATATAAAAAAAAAATATAAAAAAAAAAATAAAAAAAAATAATATAAAAAACAAACAAAAATAAAAAAAAATAATATAAAAAACAAACAAAAATAAAAAAAATATGTTATTGAAATCATGGTTGCGAATTTTTAATTCAAAAAATTTGGATTTAAAGCTAAATTTTCAATTTTTTAGTACTCATTTTGAGACCGAAATTGATAGTTTAATTTGTAATCAACATTTTTTTGGAAACTTTAATTTAAAATTCGGCATAACAAATAAAAAAAATATTTTTCAAATTAAAAGCATGAAACACTATAATTAAAAGCAATTAAATATAAATAAAAGAAAAAAGGTAAACTATATTGATATATTATTAAAAAAAAAAAGCTTTTTAAAAGATAACCAAACTGATAAATTCTAATAAAAATTAGTTTTCCTTTTTTAATTTTAATGTATAAGCTTGTAATCACGTTCTTTTTTTTATATTTCAATCCGGTATTTAGGATAATTTTTTTATTTTTCATTCTGTTATTTGAGATACATTTTTTTGGAATTAAAACTTTACTAATTATTTTTAATTAATAATTTTTTAAAAGCATTATTTGCAACCCTGACTGAAATATTGCTTGTAATAATTTATTAAGCCGCCAAGATATATGAAAAAACTATTGTATTCACTAATACTACCCACTTTATATACTAATTAGATAAAAATTACCTTTCTAGCTGTCTCATCAATTCGATTCGTTAGCTTTACAATTTGTGAATTTTTCGTCATTAATTCTGTTGATAAACGATTAACATCGGAGTTATTTTGATTTTGTAGTGATTGCAATGAATATGCATTTTTAGTGGTTGACAAAGTGTTATCGAACAACATATTCCCAACAGAACTGCTGTTGATGTCATCACGTATTGAGTTTAATTCGGAAATTCTACAATGTAAAATTTATTATTAAATGTAAAGTTTTTCATATATACGAGTATTTTTAACTTGATTTACCTAACGGAGGGACTTATTGATAAACCATCAGCAAAACCTGGAGATATGATGCGCGATGGGAAAAACAAGCTGCTACTGTCATTTTGCGTGGCCGCTGAGAGTGAATTACTTAGTTTATTTGTATTGGAACCGCTATAGTTAAATGCATCTGATACGCTAAATAGGTTGCTATGACTGGTTGGGCTGTATGTTAGCGAGTTGCTTGGAATGTTGACAGAAAATCCGGCAGAATTGTAATCTATATGTATAACAAAGTTTTTAGTTTTGCATCGCATTCTCTTTGATGTTTTGCGATAAACTTACACTCACCGTTCATGGAGTTGTTTAGTGTAGAATTAGGAATGTTAATTGGCGCCGAGGAACGTGATAATAAACTTGAGTTGGCCAAACTGGCAGAGAGCGCATTCTCACGCAATTCATCCATAGGGCAAGCTGGAAGTAATAGTAACGAACAAAAATGTAAATATAAATACGAAAAATATTCAAACAGGTGTCTACACTTACGTTCCACATGTGCAAAAGCACAAAAGACGCTACGTGGACAGTAGCCAGCTTGTTGTACATCATTACATTTAGTTGACTTGTAAATTTCCGGATGAAATTGTTGTTCGGTACGTGTGTGACAATATTGACAATTGTCGCCAGCCTCACAATTACCAGGCTCACCCCACTCCTCACCATGCTTTACGTTGGGACATGGTGTGGATCTGCAAAATTTAAAATAGAACACTAATAAATGCTTTTTTCTAAATTCACTAACATTTCAACTGTATTTACCTATACTTAAATTTGCGTGGACTTCGTCGTTTGTCCTTACTATTGTGATACTGTGGACAAGCGTAACCTTGACGGCAAAGTCGCGGTGGACGTTTACATGGTTCCGTCTTGTAATTCGTCAAAACATAATTGGTATCCTGCCATTTGGGATCCTCATTCATAAGATTGCGTTCTTTATCCAGCGCATTTTGTGCATTTGTACCGTCGAGAGCCAGCTCTGCATTCTGCAAGGATTCCAATTCCTTAATATCATAAACCGGTGGACGTTGATCCTGTATGCCATGCGCAAAGGCACAATGATGCCCATTTTTGACACAATAACCACGACTATCAGTGTCATGTACACACATACAGGTTTTGTAGTAACGCAAATGATAGCGTCTTTCAGTATCACCCGCGGTGCGATGAAGAAATGGACAGCTGAAATGACAATTTTAATATTTAGAATTTATTTGTTATTTTTTGTAAACACAAGTATGAAATATTATTTATTTATAAATATAAATTTACCATAGCAACAAAAAGCCTTATTACATATGTACATATTAAAAAGTGGAGCTTCTAAGCAAAACAAAAAAAAAGAAAAACAAACTAAAGAAATTAATTCGAAATGATAACTTTATAGCTTATTCATTTATTCTCATATATAAATTACATATGTACATATATACAATGTAACATAACACCTCCCTAGCGTACGCCTATGCGTATATTTATTTACATTTTGAAAAGGTATCAAGTTTGTTTCTGCCGAAAATAAGGGAATGTCCACAATAAACATAAAAGCGAAAGCGTGAGACAAAGACAAAAAATGTGTGTTGATACAAAAGTCAGTGGAATTGTAGTAAAACATAAACGAATTTGCATCAAAAACACAAAATAGAGCTAAACACACAACAAAAATAAAACAAAAACAAAGAAAGCAAACATAAAAGAAATGGCTGATAATGACGAAAGCACGTAAGCAAAAAAGAAAAATGTTAGGGATCTGTATAAAGCCAAAAGGTGTAGGAAATAATGGAAACGCAATTTCTCTAACTGACTGTAGATGGGTGGTGGTGAAGGATATTAGCGTATGTTGCACAGACTAAACATTGGTTTTTGACTGCAGAGCTATGCCAAAAAAATAATAATTGGAAGATACTTACTCGTCACCATCGGGGCATATGCCTGTAGTTTCATCGTATTTGGTGCAATAATTATCTGCACTATAATTGAATGTACCATCTCGTTTGCGGACAGGGCGACGGCGGCGTTGGTTTTGGAAATGCCAATTGAAGCATACAAATGGTCTATGTTGGTTACATTTGTGTTGCAGAAAAGACTGACACTGTTCAACCCGAAATTCCTTTAAGTACCTGGAAGACACAACGTTAAATAAATATGAAGCAAATGGTTCCAGTATATTGATAAGCACTTATAATCACAATTTTTCAAATTAATTCATTTTATTTACGTGTAATGATTTGGTTTTTCTTGTTGTGTAGAAAGGAGCAATTTACTTGCTTCATTCGCCATTTTGTCACTTTTGAAATGCGCAAAGCGTAGAGAACAAAAATGAAGCGGACCAGAAATCACCGCAAATATGGCAATTTAATTAAAGTTGCCACGTTTTTTCACTAATTACGTATTTTCAATAAGGTTTTTATTTTAGACAGGTTTCAAAGTATCTTAAATATGATTCAAATTATAAGCATATACTATATAAAACTCACAGTAGGTTGATTTACTTTTATTTGTTCATTGCGTATTTCTAGTATTTAATGCATTAAACCACGTTTCGTACTGGTGTTTTATAAATATTTGAATAGTTTTTTATCTTCTGAACCACTGTAAGAGACAGTTGATAAGAACAGCTGTCAAAAATTTTGGCCGGAAGCCACCCGTAAATGTTCTCTTAATTTTAAGGATACGTGTTTAGTAATAATTTATTATTTAATAAGTACTTAGAAATAATAAAGTCGTTCTTAAGTTTGCATAACGACATGGCAGTTGCAATTCAAGACATTAGTAAGCTTCCAAAGTGTGTAAAAGATATTACCAAGTCCGATGAGTATATAAAATATTTGCCTGTAAGTTGTACTATACATGAATATGTAAACAATACAAGAATTGATTATAATGACTTCTTAATTTTAGTCAATTGCAACAAAAGCAAAAACTAAAGAGGAGGCAGAATGTTTACTTCAGCACATTGTGGCTGTAATTGAGTTCGAAATTTTCTCAAAATCGCAAACAGATGCATCGAATGTAGCCAATCAGGTTGTTTTGAATACAGCCTATCGTGCGTATTTTCAATTGATACAACAACATAAACTGCCAGAGATACATTTGAACGCTTTACCTAAGCCGAAATTATTATATGCCGAGGAGGTTGGCTTCCAGTTATTATACGCCATGCTATTAACTGATCAGCATGCGCGGACTTTCGATCCTGAGACCCTACTTATTGATTGCACCAAAGCATTAAGTGACGCCATCAACGACGACTGCGCTAGCTTGCTATACATACTTAAAGTATTGAATTTATTATTGGGTAAATTTCCAAAGCGCAACGTAAATATACCGCTCCAGCAAATCTATTATTGCCTGCAATGCAACCAATGTGGCATGCGCGAAGAGTCGCTGAACCTTTTCTGGAATTGCTGTCGGCAAATTGACTATGCATTCGCGAATTTTCAAGTTATTTTAGAGTTTTGGCCATGGTCAAACCGATATAAATTCTATTTAATTAGTTGCATATTGAAAACGCACAATTTAATTGAATATCTGCAGAGTGCCAACCATTTAGTGAATGAATTTTTCGCTGGTGTACGTCTAAGTTTAAGTCATAAAAGTCTTTTAGCCGCTAGTCAATATTTAGTAAAAGCGTTAAGTACACAAAACTCAGATGAGCTACTACTGTTAAGTACTGATATACTCACTAGGGGTTCAGTTAAAGAAATCAAAAATTTTTACGCGCAATGGTATGGACGTATAGAACAAAAGGATAGACTGTTCGAATTTTTGCAAAATCAACCGGAAATAGTAAATTTCCTCGAAAACACTATCGATGGATCCATTGAACAGGATTATTTTCGTTCAACCTTAATCTTCAGCATGTTTTCACGGCAAATATTCGAAGCTTCAAAGCTACACTTTTTTAAAATCAGCACAGAACTTATAACAAACTGCTTCCAATTCGAATTGGAAACCCAAATGTTGATTTTCAAATTCATAGTTGACAATTTGGCTAGTTTTGCCATTGAGGATTGCTTGGAATTCACTGCTGCATTTATAAAGGAGCATAAATGCATAGAAAATGCTCAGTATCGTAATGAAATTTTGGGTAAAATACCAACCATCGTTAATTATGTGTCAAAAACCTTTAACAAATTACATTATGTGGGTGGAATAACAACACTAGAGACCAGTATACACACATTTTTCAAGCATATGCATATTTTAATTGATGATGACATTGGTAGCAACATTTATCAACCGAAAATATTTTCGTTGCGTCTCTTAGAGATTTTGCTAAAATCACTATACGCTGACAATTTGGAGAAGAATGCTAAAAATTGCTGTTTAACGCAAAATAAAAAACTTGGTAACTTTTTAGTTGAACAAAAGGTATTTGAATCTGCTAGCGTAGCAGCAGCACTTTTTAAACTACTCGACGATCCTTTGGGATTTGATGATGCATTAGAATTGATAATGCGCTTACTACAGCAAATCAAATTTTCCGAAGTGGACGAAAGTGTGCGCTTATGCAAGGAATTTAGCCGCCGCTGCGATGTGGACGAATGTGTTTTAAGTACACTTTATGCTAGAGTTACATTAAATTGCTGCAAAAGTACTGGCGATGAAGAAACGATTTCCATTTTACTTCAGTTCGCTATAACTTCTTTGAAAGAAGAACTAGAAGATTTTCAAAAAGATCCGCTGCTTGTGTGCAAGACACGAAATCACTTATTTGGCTTTATCAATATAGTTGGAGAAGTTGTGCAAGGCAATATCAGTCTAAAAACGGAATCACAGAACGATATACTTGACCTTTTAGAAAAAGTACTAAATTTAGTTTTGGATTTACTGAATGTATGCAAAGCTGATCCCTTGCAAGCTGCTAGTAATGCTGCGAGCTTCCAAGACATGGACGAGAGTTTGGAAATTTTGGTACAGAAAAGCGCCTACAAAGTCGAAGATCATGGAGAATTTCGTAAATTTTTACTTATGTCATTTTGGCTAACATTGAAGGTAGTATACACTAAGAACTAACGAAACTTACTTTCAATAAATCTTTTATATTTTAGGCTGCCTGTGATTTGGCCACAGAAATCGGTATGCGATATGTAGCAACAACTGAGCATGACTCCACTCATTGCCAGATATTAAAGCGTTGCTTGGATATAAATGTAACAGTGCTAACACGTTGTAGACACAAAGGGGCTATCGAAGCAGCTGGCGTAAGTATAGGTGGGTATCTACTCATTACTTAAGAGAAGCAGTGTTTTACGTTAAATTTTTTTCAAATCGGCAGGCAAACTAACTAAAAGTATCACTTCGCATTGCCCTACAACTTCGGCGGTGTACCACTTATTAGACAATTGCTTGAAGCTTTTGTTCGACAATACAAAGCAGGTGAGTGTTACACGTCGGGGTGCCGGTTACTCCATAATGATGCTGCATATCGTGAAGAATGAACAGCAACGCACCAGACCACTACTCAAGTCCGTAATGGATAGAACTATCGCGTTACTTAAGAATTATTGCGCGACTGACGCCTCGCATGTCGAGAATTTCGATCGTTTGGAGGCTTTACTAATGCACTACCTAGGCGTTTTAGTGCGCGATACTGAGTTGCGTGAGGCCACATCACATTATTACAATGAAATACTCTTAGTAACATTGAAACGCATCGAGCATCCCGAGTGGACGGAATTCAATGCAGCGTTGCAACTTTTTGGCGCATTAATACCGAAAATTGTTGGACAAACACTGGCCAAAGATTTTGATGCAGCAGCTGGCAATGAAAACAACGATATTACCTATGATGAAATCATACGAAAACTGCCAACGGCCTGTGATTATATACTCAACTATTTTGCCAGCAAGCAAGACTTGAATACCGACACACGCACCACCGTTTTATTCCTGGGCTTCCTCTCCAAAGTTAAGCATTTACCCAAACAAATTGAGGCGAATGAATGCAGTTTCTTGCAACGCATACGCGAGTTAATGTGGCGTCTATTGGCGCATCGCTGTGAAAGTGTGCGTAAATTGGCTGCGCTATGTTTTGTACGCGCCCACGACTTTAGACTTGAACTACCACAAGCGTTAATAAGCATTTCCAATATACTCGGTAATGTAAGCAATGAGAATTTGTTTCTGGGTTTCATCGCTACGCTTGCGGAAGGCATACTGCGTATGCAACATGAAAGTATGCACATTAACGAAGGGGCTTACAAAGATTTTATGCAACGACTACGTTCATCGTTGGCCAACTTGAAACTCACAAATAAATATGAACCATACTCAATAAGTAAACTGTTGGATATTTTCCTATTGGTTGGCTTTGATGCACAGGTGAGCATTGTGCAGGAATTGCTACGTGCACCAACTGCGGACAAAGCTGCTATTGGCTATGATGTGTGGCAGCAGTGCGCTGAAAAGTTTATGTGCAAATCGTAAATCAAAATACACACAATTATTATAATCAAAGAGTTCAGTAGTAATATGCTAAATAGTTAAGAGGCTTTACATTTAGTTTGTTTATAATTTATTGTACAAATTTGACATTAATTAAGACTAAGTCGAAAAAATTGATTAGACAAAATATGTATGTCAGTTTAAGGCAACACTTTAATTGAGAATATTTTATGTTACATAAACATTCGTATAAAAGTTTTCGATTGCCCATTGAAAAAAAAAAAATAATGCTAAAATTTTAAAAGAAACACCCCAATTACAAAATGATTACTATCTATACCCGCAACCATGGGAACCCATTAAGTTAAGTCTAAACGTAGAAATAACGATAAAGTGCTCTAAATTCCATTACTTTGTTCTTATCAACATAATGCTATGAAGTCACATTAAAATTATTGTAACGCACAATTTTCTAAATTAAAATATAAAAAATAAGTGGCTTACTATTTGGCTTAAAAAATGGCAATCTTTTGTAAAAATAATTCCACTACTAATTTGATTCCCGGAGTAAAATATCACTAATACAAACAAAATAAGTTTCGATAATTATAAGCAACGTATATGTAGCTAGATATTCGTGAAGACCGAAGTACATACATAAGCTACAGCTAAATCAGCTGAAACCTTCGTTATCCTGCTGCTTCTGTTTCTCCTGGGCTTGCGTTTGGGACATCTGTTGCAGCGTGCGACTGAGAATGTTTCGCAAAATATGTGGCTTGCAGTATTCTTCTAACCAGGGTATTACGCCGGTTGTCAGCTGTTTAAAGTTATCCATTGGTATATGCTGGAATGTTTCGAACATCTCGTCCATAAATGCCTGGAACTACATATAAACAAATTCTTTTATTATTATTAATATTTTTTTAAGATTAATTTTAAATTTGTCTAAGAGGCAGGATTTTATGACCAGTAAATGTGAGAACAAATTAGTTTTGGTAGATATTGATATTACATTAGAATATTTTATTTATAAATATAATATTATTTATTTCACAATAGTTTCGTAAGTAGAATTTCTGAATGCATCAGATACCGCACAACGATATTTTATCTACATATATTAATTATTGTAGAGACATTGCTATATAGAAAAAATAATAAAAACAATGCTTATTGCATATTGATGTACTCATTCAAAATAATAACATTCACTTGTCACTGTGTAGTGAATTTCAAGAGTAGTCAGATCTGATATACATATAATTAAGAAAAGTTTTGGTCTGATTCCTCAAATTTCAAATAAAACAATATATATATATATATATTAATACCCTACACAAATAAAAAGTTTTCCATACGAGGACTAGATTTTGATCGTTCAGCTTGTAGGGTAGCTACATATATATTTTTTAGTTGCCCGATCTGAGAAATTTTTTCGGAAATTGTACCTCTACTTCGGACCATAATTCATTGTAAATTTATTCGTCAAATAGAATGGTGTTCAGGCAGCGGCAATTCCATAAAATAAGCAGTTTTTGGGAAGAAATGGACGTGTGCAAATGTGTAGATCGATATATCAAAATGTGAGAAACTAGTTGGCCTAGAAACGCACAGACGGACATGCCTAAAGCGGCTCAACTTGACCTGATGATCATTTATATATATTTTTTTGGGTCTCCGATGTTACAAATTTCGTGACAAAACTAATATACCCCAAATGTGTATAACATTGCTGGCTTACAATATAAACTCGAAACCCGTCTATTGCATTATGTAATCCAGCATAAATGTATAAATTCATATTGAAACTTATACGCTTTTAGATTATGTCAAATTATATTAATATTATAAACTCATTTCAATTCATACTGACCACTTGAAATTTTGCCTCGTCGGTTAGACGCGCTTCTTCGGGCCCAGGATTTGCTTGCTGATGCTGCAACATATGCTCATAACTGTGCTGTATTATGCGTAAAGCTGCAACTTCTTTTTGCAATGCAGCACTTTCCTCTTCTTGCTTCTTCTTTTGTAAGTTTAAGTAACCTATATAGTCAATTGATTTTTGCAGTATGAGCGCTTTACTTAATTTATAACCAGATGCTGAATCATTTTGTTGACATGTAGGCACTAGTTCTTGCAGGCTATCATAACCTTTCTTGATAGCATCACGCCGTTTTTGTTCAGCTTGCGTGTGCGCTTCGCGACGTCTTTCTTTGTAACTTAAGGTTGACGATGAAGCCAGCGCAGAGCTACTACGTCCATCACCACTGTCATCGTCCTCATCTAATTAACCAAAGTTTTGTAACAAAGCCAATTACATTTATATTTCCGTAATACATACCTGTGTTGTGAGCTGATGAATTTGGTGTATGTGTGCTATCATCTCGACTCTCTTGCGTATTTTGGTCTGCATCGTGGTCCATTGTCATGGAGTAGTCGTCTTTTGAGCGCGTATTATTACCTGTTGGTATTTCGTGTATTGAGCTAAATATATACAAGTCATATAAATTTACCAAATTCGGTTTGTGCGGAGCCACGATTTTCCGCCATCATTAAATGTACTTTTAAATTCGTGTTATATGATATCAGCGCTGCTACAAAATCATCAGCTATCAAATTATCAGAACATATGTAAATTCACGTAAGAGAGTATACAAAACGAATACAAGCTATCAAAGTGTCAAAGGAATAAGAAAAAGGCCTGTTCGATTAAATGCTCAGAGTTGTCGGACTTCCAATTAGATATCTGCTATAAACCACATTGGACCTTTCTTGAAACCGTTTTCAAAAGTTATTATTAATAATACCAGAAAAGATGAAATTTTTTTATTGATTTAAAATACTACTTAATAATTTTAATATGGAAGTTTAGAAAATAATTGTAACAACTTAATATTTTGTGTTAAATAAATAAATGTGTTTGTTGCACAGTGTATCATTTATAAAGGTGTACCACTAATTTATGCGATAAGGTAACATTGCTCTTGAAATTGCCTTCGTGTCGCTGGCCGAATAATTTTGCAGAGTAGGTTAACTCAAAGTGATTTTGTATTTTGTTAATTTAGTTACTAGTCGTTCAACTAAAAGAGTTATTTGAAGAATTTTAGTTAAGAAAATACCCTACTGCTTGCATATAAAATTAGGAAAATCAAAATGGGTCTGTTACACGCCATTGGTATTAGGGTAATGAATTTTATGGTGTTTTTCCTAATTGTAATTTTATTGCCGGGTCTGCCACCGCGTACCACTTTTCCATTCAAAGCTTTTGTGTAAGTCCAAAGTACTGTCCTTGGTTGGAAAAACTAGGAAAATTAATAGTATTTCTTCACAGTGTGACGCCTGCTAAAGATTTGAAAGGAGCCTTAGAGCCTAATCAGCACCTAGATGGTGCCGAACGCCTCCTCGAAGGGCGTGTCTATGGCCCAGAATGTCTCATTGCACGTAAAAATGAGATATACACCGGCATACATGGTGGTGAGATAATTAAACTAACTGCCGATCATGTTACACACGTAGCAAAAATTGGACAACCTTGTGGTATGTTGCTTTCGGTTTGGAAAAAATTACTATAAAATTCTACGAACACTTTTGTTAATTTTTCTAGAAGAAATATTTGAAGAAGCCCGTTGCGGAAGACCTTTGGGCCTTGCCTTTGATACGCAGGGTAATAATTTGATTGTGGCGGACGCATACTACGGAATTTGGCTGATAGATCTTAATACGAATCAAAAGAAATTGCTGGTATCGCCACAACAAGAACAACCTGGTAAAGATATTCCACGTGAAGCTAAAATTTTCAACACGGTTGCCGTTGATCAGAAAGGTGACATTTATTGGACAGATTCGGAATCAGATTTTGTGTTGCTCGATTTAGTATTTGGCTCTTTGGCAAACCCCTCTGGCCGGTAAGTAAACTTTCAACTCTATATGACCTAATGTAAAGAAAGTTTCTAAAATAATTTATGCATAAATTAACAACAATATTGTGTGTGTTAATGGAAACTGGTTTTTTCATACGTGTGTGTGTCTAGTTTTTAGTAGTGTTGTCTCACATTGGACTGTTGCCAGCTAGCACGCACGTTTCAATTGTTCCTTAAATAACAATCTCATCACGCTTTTTGACTACGTCATAGACTTTAAAAAATACTTGCTAAGTATATATTTTGTGTGACTATGCTTGTAAATCTCATCTATGTAGCATATATCACAAAATTAATAATGCTTAAGCAACAAATTTTTTTTTTTTATTTTTTATTTTTAACTATTTGTTGTAGTATGTATAAAACCATTGTGCTTAAACAGCCTTCAACCTGCTTTTTTTATTATTGAGTCAGCAACATATTATTTATTTAACGTGCGATTTTCTTTACCATAACAAATGTGGTTTTCAGCTAAATGTTTTTAAGAAATTGTTAGTTTTCTGCAAAGCTTTCACACTATAAACCTTCCAACCCGATCTGTTTACTTCCCTTTCTATTGAAATAAGATCAGTAGATAATAAACAAAGCTATAAATGTCTGACAGAAAATTCCTTTTAAAATCAAGTGCTTGTATATACATATACATACATATATGTTTGCTGTTAAATACACTGAACAGCGTATTTGAAGTTTTCTCGTTTAAAAAACTTTCTTATTTGTTAGAAAAAAAAACACTTTTTGCTATTGATTTTTTCTTGAATAAATAGACCTCTTATGTTTTACCCTCTGTGGTAGAAAAGGAGGTGAACTGAATAAAAAGTAATATTTTAACCATACACTTAGGGTTATAAATAATGAAAAACTTTCTTAAAAAAATATAATTAATTCTGACATCTAAAAAATTTTTTCCAGGCTCTTCAAATATGATCGTGCTAACAATGTTAGCAAAGTTTTGCTGGACGAATTATTCTTTGCTAATGGTTTGGCCCTAAGTCCCGATGAAGACTTCATTGTTGTCGCCGAGACCGGAGCGATGCGTTTGACAAAGTACTATTTAAAGGGCGCCAAAGCCGGTCAGAGTGAAGTCTTTGTAGAGGGTTTACCTGGTTTGCCCGACAATTTGACACCTGATGCTGAAGGCATATGGGTACCGCTAGTGATGGCAGCAGATAGCGAACATCCGAATGGCTTTAATATGTTCACCAACTTCCCCAGCATACGTTTATTCTTGGCACGTCTGCTTAGTCTCTTCGAATTGCCCTTCCGTCTAATTAACAACGCCTTCCCCAATAAGCTGGCCCAAAGGTTTATTCACTTCATCGGCCATGGCGAGAGTATGATGCTCTTGTCACCCAAACGTTCAACCATTGTGAGAGTAGATTGGAACGGTAATATTGTGGGTTCGTTACACGGTACCGATAAGTCGTCGGGCGCTGTTTCGCATGTATTGGAATTTAACGATTACTTGTACTTGGGTTCGCCGTACAATCGGTTTTTGGCGCGTGTGAAATCACCCAGAGCCGGTCGCCAGCCGGAGGTGAAAGTGCGGAATGTCAGGTATGAAGGCGCTAATTTAGAAGCATCTGTTAAGCCATCAACTGCATCTACTACCACTACTAGCAAGCCAAAGCCTGCCGCTACTAAACCACTAACTACGACTGTGCCACCAACAACAACAACAAGCTCGACGACGACGACAACTACACCGCGACCAACTACAACAACACCTAAACCGACCACGACAACTACAACAAGACCACCTACTACAACAACAACAACAACAACAACAACAACAACTAGAAAACCATCCACAACTACAACAGCACCATCACCAAAAACGACGACGACTGCCAAACCCAAAGCTACCACCACAACAACAACAACAACTACAACACCAAAACCAACTTCAGCGCCACCAAAAGCATCAACGGCTACACCGAAAGCAAAATCAAGCACCACAACAGCACGTCCCGCTGCCGAGCAGAAACGTGTGCCTCCAAAGGAGCCAGCACCGATTAAGGAGGAAATACCAAACGACACGAAACCACCCAAATTCGACAAGCTTAAAGTGATCACCAAAACCGGCGAACATCTCGAATTTTAAAGCTGCTAACTAACAAGCTAACTGCAAACATACATACCTATATAGCATTATTCACTTTCCTTTGTTATCCGAGGTGTCGTTCGAACATAACCTAATAACAACATAAACATAAGCAGGCATGTAACAAGAGCGCATATAACGTTACGAATTTCACGTTAAAATGCAACATAGCAATAATCTAGTTAATACCTACGATATATTAGAAGGATTTGGCGGAAATAGGCTGTGTACTGTTACGACAGTACAGTTATTGAGATATTATTGCGGCATATTTTATACAGTTACAACAAACAAACGAAATTAGTGCTTCAACGAATACATTCCAATTTACATTCCAATTGATATTGAATATCGTTTATGTGCATTTTCCGCATTTATTTATAACATTTTACTCACTTGATGCTTACATTCCGCGAAGTTACGGTTTATAGGAAAAGTTGGTGATGTGCACATTTCTAATTTATATTTCGTACTAAATTCGTTTGAACGTTGTAGAAATGCCTATAATGGAGACTATTCCTTGGTTAGCTTAAATAGTTCTAAACTCGAGCTTAAATAGTTAGCTATAAGTGTGAAACTAGTGCGGATCTCTATAAACAAATGTATTAACGAATTACTGCTCGAACAAAAATTTGTGAATGTCCGCTAAGATTTACTATATATTTTTTGTACTCTACATCGATTATACTAGTTTGGTGTTTGCACAAAGTTTATAAAAAAAAACGAATTTTATAAAATTATTTATAAAAACTTTGTTTGGTCATGGTAAATAATCTATTTAAAGTAATAAATAAATCACGGTAGTAATTTTATGTATATCCTTCCTTACCTTTGACTGTTATATATACATAATGAAATAAATGTCCTGTACTGATTTTGAATTATTTTGTAATTTATTTAATAAGCGCTTGACTTACTTTTCTCATTTCAGTTTTACATTCATAAATAATTTCTTTAAAATTAAATAAAGCTTAAAGTGTTTCTTCACAAACTTTCAAAGCTGGCAGTTTTCACTCTTTCTTATTTATTTATTTATTCATTTGTTTAACAGTACAAACTAAAACAGCCACAAATTTCTTAAAGCAAATTTTCAGTCGTAGGCTATAATTAATTGCATACATATGTACATAAGTGTACAAATTCTAAATTTACATAGTTTTTTTTGTTAACAATTATTGAGTTTTGTTGCCAAATTAAAATCTTATCAACAAAACCCATCTACATAACTACATATTGTACACTTAATTACGCTAGCGCACTCCATTAAACATAAGTACTACACATTAAAGATATAAACATATGTACATACATATATGTATATACACACGTACATATCCATATGGTTTTGCGTTCAAGCATGTCTGCTTGTGCGCGTTAAAATCACGTTTCTATTATCGTTTCGGTTATTTGCTGTGCAAATCACACTCATTCCATTGAAGCTTCACGTGCTTTTCGCGCTTCTCGGACGGCTTGGCGGTTCAGCGGGGTCGGTCCAATGCCAATCAGTATACATGACACATTTACTTTGCGAGTCCATATATAGATGCGATTGTGGACAGCGTTCTAGTTTAGCTGGACGGCCTTGTTCCTCACATGTCCAATATTTTGTAGGGTCCCAGAAGTGACGGAACATGGCGTTAACCTCGTGCAATGTGTCGCAGCCGGGTTCGCCATCATAATCGGCAGTATTTTCATGTGTTGATTTCTTCACTGTTGCCATTGTGTACTTTTCCAGTGATACAGCTGGCCGGTCAGGTGAGTAATATGTGGGTGTACTTGTCAAATATTTGCTAATTATTTGCGCACTTGTGTGTGTGTGCCTTTATCTATGTTTTTTTTTCTGCTTTTGGTTTCAGGTTATCCAATCGCTGCTGAGCGCGCTGAAATATTGTACACTTCAATCTCTAACGGCGTTGCTGTAATGGAAATGTTAAAAATAGTTTTATTCAAGTGTTATGTACATTATATAGACAGATTTTGTTGTTATTGCTTTTAGCTTTAAGTGAATAAAATTTTATGTTAGTGTAAATAAGTTGTTAATAAAAGCCATGTGTTTGTTCAAATTATAGTTATTTGTTGTTTTTTAACTGCTTGTACTATGTATGTTTTGTATAAACGTGTCTATTGTTGTTGTAGTAATTACGCAAAACCCGTGTGGTGTTATGAAATTGGCGGTTGTCATCGAGGTTATCTCACGTTAAATTTAAGAAAGCAGTTGCTTCTGCAGCAATTGAACATCTGGGGAATGTTTTATGCTTTAACAACAACAATAAAGTTATAATTGATAAATTTTAACGTTGCTATGGAACAAATAATGGAACCGGTAATTTTTTTAACAGGATTTGTTACTTTGAAAGCTTTCTCATAAGCGATTAAGTAGATTTTGATGGTTGGAACAACAACAAAAATCAAGTTTGGTTTGTACTTTTGTATGAATATTATTTATTCTGTTTTCGGTATTATATTTTGAAACGCTTTCACTACTCTCTTTTTAGTGTCTATTTTTTAATATCTGACTTATTATTTTATATTACACATTTTTTTTTATTTTTTAATTGCAAATCATTACATTTTTTGTATATATTTTCTCTAATTGTATTTATTTTTCAAAGACTTGGCTTAGCAGTTATTTTTACTTTTTATTTATAATTTTTACTATATTAGTTTTTTTTCATTATTGTCATATATTTATTATATTTAATTAATTTTTTTTTATTATTTTTTACCTTCATTAGCTTTTCCTTTATTTAACAGATTTTTATTAACTTTAAACATTTAATATTTTTTCTTAAATTTTTTTTTTATTTTTATAGACTCAGCCTAACAGTAATTTTTACTTTGTTAATTTCTTTTTACTTTTTCATTTTTATTTTTTTATTTCTTTTATTATTATTGATTTTTTTTAAATTAGTTTTCTTTAATTTTTAAAAGTTTATTATTGACTTTAAAAATTTAATATTAAAATTTTATTTATTTTTAGTTTTAATTGTTTGTTATTTTTTGTATTTTTATGAATTAAGTTTTAATTTTTTTATATAATTTTGTTTTGTTCATTGTTACCATTCAACCTTTTTTTCGTAATTTTGTTGTTGTTTAATTTATTTTATATTTTGTTTATTTATTTTAATTTTTTAAGTGTGATTGGCTCCAAAAATTTCTGAACATTGACCGACAGAAAGTTTGTTTGTCTTAATTATTTATTTTCCTTTATTTTTTTGTTTATAAATATATTTTTATACATACATACATATGTATGTATGTATGCATTTGAGACTTTTATTTTTATATTTATTTATTATTTTATTTATTTATTTTTTTTTGTTTTAATTTTTATTATATTTTTACTTAGCTTTTTTTGTAATGTATCTATCAGCATAGTTCATTAATTTTTTATTTTTTTTTATTAATTGTCTCTTTTTTGTTTAAGTTTCGAAATTTGAAATTTAATTAATTATTTTAATTTGATTTTTGCGTATATATTAATTTATTTTTTCATTTATTAAAAAAAAAATTAATTATTACTTTTATTTTTTATTTGAGTTCATTTTATTTATTTATTTTGTATTTTATTATCAATTAAAATAACTTTAATATATTTCATTTTATTTATATTTTATTATTAGACATAAGCATTTTTATAATTCTCCATTATTTAACTATTAAATTAAATTAAATTTTTATTTTTGTTGTTTTGCATTCCAAGTTTTTAGTGTTAGTATATATTTATTTATTTTATTTTTAGCAATATCCTCTGCATTTTTACCACTTTATTTTACCCACGCATATATTTATTTAAATTTTTTGTCAGATTTTTTTTTCTGTCTGTCTCTATGCAATATTTTTAGAGAATTTTCTCCACCATACATTCTATAAATCTTACCTCGACTCGTTAACGTTCCACACTTGGCCGAATGACTTGCTCTCCTGGGCCACACACGTTATTTTTTGTTGAAATCTTTTTAGCTACTAAAATGTGCCGTTCAAAGCGTGGTCGTTGCTACCGCAGCAAATTCGAAATTACTTGCTAAATTTTGTTTTTACTTCTTTATATAATTTCCTTTTTGATTCTATTATCTCTGTGTATCTTTTGTTTAACTGCAATTATTGCAGAAATTGCTCTGTCTAGTAGCGCTGCTTAGTAAGTTTATTGCTGTTTGTTGTTGTACACCAACAACTCTATATAATATTGTATCGCGTTTATTAATTATTTCGAACTATATTCAAAATTTATATGTTAGCCGAAAGGCGACGAAGACGAGTGCACTGCGCGAGCGTTCACGGCGCTGAAGTTGGTTGCGCCAGTATATAACTAATGTGCAGATTTGTCGCGATGTTTTTATATTTAACCCTGAGCATGCTACCGCGTTTTTGTTCTTTCTCTCATATATGCTCATATGTATGCACATGTGTAACTTTTGGCGCACAATCTGCGAACTAATCTCGTCAAAGTGTTTCAAGAATCATTTGGAATTTGTTCCGTAGAAGTGACACGGCGATTCGTGCTTTGGTCTGGCATTAGCTGGCCCAGTCACATATTGCTGGAGAGAGATTTTTATGCGAGTCATTTGTATGTTTACGCGAAAGTGTTGAGAGCTTACTCATATCAGTCGCCAGCGTGCTTATGGAAATTTTGTTAGAGTCATAAGCGTACGGTCTGTAAGAAAGTTTCGTTTTTTCTCTTTTTTTCGAATTTATTGCACAACCATACATCTAGCAACTGTATATTGTTTTATGTGTATATATGTATATATATATATATGTATATATTGACATACCGGTCTTTTCCGCTTTAAACTGCGAGTGTATTGCTGTTGCCCACACACACACACTTACATTCATATATGTATATTGGTGTATTTATTTAGCTTTAGATAAACAAATAGTTTATCTGGCGTTTTATATAAATAACTGTACAAAGTGTATATTTGCTTTTTTATCATTTTTCTATGTCATGTTCATACGTGTACTCCACCCACTTCACCTTTAAAAAAACGTTACTCAATTTCTTTGTGGGCTAAAAAGGGGCACGCATCCAATGCGTGCGTTCATGTGAATTTCGTTTGCCTTGATAATGAAAAATTCTATATTTATGCATACATATTTACGTACACTTACTATGTACATAATACGTAGCTGTGTACGTCCGGTCTGCGCACGGGACGCAGCCACCTATTAGTTACTTTATGACGTCACTAGACACTAATACTTGAAAGCTCATAATTACTGGCAATAAACTGACGCATATGACCCCGTGAGGTTAGGGCCCCAGTTTCTGTTTGGTTTGATACGTCGGCGTTTTTTAAGATTCTACATAGAATTGATTAAATTTTTTGGAAAGTTTTCCGTTTGCCATAAGTTCGGCATGGATCAGCTGACTATTTACCTATATCACAAGAGAATTCATTCACGCTTCGAACACACAACTTTCAGTCGAAGTGTTCGCTGGCCTAGCGCCTGCATACATCGCTACAAAGACGGCGATAGTGTGATTTACACTGCCTAGAAAGAGTATTCATACCCAGAAGTTGCTATAAGCACGTGAGGCATGATTTGCAACTAAAATAGTTGATAAAAGGCTAAGCGGTAGTTTTTAAATGATTTTTTTTTTATATAGAATGGAGTGGGGGTCTTCCTCTTCCTCTGCTTCCCTCTGTGGGTTCTTCGAATACTCTCAGAGTTGGAGTGTTTTCGTCCATACCTAGCCAGCGTAGCCGCTGTCTTTTAATTCGCTGAACTATGTCAATGTCGTCATATATCTCGTACAGCTCATCGTTCTATCGACTGCGGTATTCGCCATTACCAATGCGCAAAGGACCATAAATCTTCACCAGAACCTTTCTTTCGAAAACTCGTAACGCCGACTCAGCAGATGATGCCATTATCCGCACCATATAACATGATGGGAATGATGATGGACTTGTAGAGTTTTTCCTTTGTTTGTCGAGAGAAGACTTTACTTCTCAATTGTCTACTCAGTCCAAAGTAGCACCTGTTGGTAAGAGTTATTCTGTCGTTGTTGTTTCGTTGTTGCTGTTAATACTTTTTCCAATATAGAAATTATTTACGACTTCGAAGTTATGACTGTCAACAGTGACGTGGGAGCCAAGTCACAAGTGCGACGACTGTTTTATTTGATGACAAGTTATATTTCGTCTTGTCCTCGTTCACTACCAGACCCGTTTTGCTTCACTTCCTTATCCGGTCTGGAGAAAGCAAAACTAACGCCGCGGGTGTTGCGGCCAATGATATAAATTCAGCAGTCGTATACACCGAGATTACTTACCTTCAAAATATAACGGAGCGGTTTAATTTTTGATGACTTTGCTGGTTAAAAATAAAACTGAAACTGATCGCGAAATATGTAGGAGGTGAAAATATTTTGTTAGGGTCTCAAATGGATTTTTATGTATTTCTAGCTCAACATTCTTCAATAAGAGATTGTAAAACCTTCAAGTTGTAACATTAACTTTGATCTCAACCCCCGTATAGTAAAATTATCGCAGCAACTTCCTGTGAAATTACTTTCTCAATTTTTGTCTACCCAAAATTTCCTCTGAACGCACGGTATTGAATTTCGCTCACGATTTGGGTACTCTCCTGACGTTACTAGACGTAATTTTCTACATAAGAACTCGACAAGACCTTCTTTCCCATCTTCAGCGTTTTTTTTTAATTGATAAGTATACACATATTTTTCGCGCTCACTGTCTATAAACATATTTAAAAATCATACCCGTTATTTGCATTTATTTTTATTTGTGTCAGTGTACATAATTTTGTTGCTATTTTGCAAATGTGATTTCACAAGTTCGTCAAAAAAATATTCATTTGGCGGCTAGCCAGGGAAGTGCGATGACTTAGCGTGCCTGAATTTGCATATTTGCCGACAAAAGATTTGACAGCGAGTTTATATACTCGGCTGAATGTACATGACTAGCGTCTATGTACTGTAAATAGCTGGTTTCAACTACTTATTGATGAATATTTTTAAATATGTACGTATTGGAATTTGTAGTGTAGGCGAAGCTGAATGGGTACTCATTCACTGATATGTACATATATATGTATATGCATTACTCATTAACCCATTCTGGTGAACCTGAACGACCACTGGCTGTGAGTTCGGCGCTGGCAGTGATGAAAAAAATCAGAAAACGTTTTGTTATATAGAAATTATTCCGCTCACGCCAAGTCACGTTTTTACAATGTAACATTTTTAATACGACAAGTTGTTCCCCGACTTAGTCACTCTGCAACGGAACAAGTTTTTTGCTTGAAATTTTTTGAATTCAATGAAATTACTATTACATCTTTCATAACGTTGTTACTCGGCTTTGGAGCATATATGTAAAGTGTGTCGTGAGGTTACGAACTGTCACATTTAAGAGACTACAAAGGCTTTCGAAGGAGGTGGGAGGATTTTTCACAAAAAAACATTGAGGAGACATTATTTATAACGAACTGTCCAAGTGAGATCTCTGATAGAATTGATCTCTTAACCTAACCTAACCAAACATAGCCATTTAATACATACATATGGCTATCTTAGGCAGACGCATACATTCCATGTGCTACTTAGAGGAATCTGCACGATATCACTAAGGACAATTTGTAGGGAAAAGTGGAGTAAAGAGAGGTTAGAAAGTTAAATTCAATAAATTAAAGACCAGCACGTCCGAGACTTACAAAAAGTGTACCGAAAAAGCGATATCAAAAATTTCTATTTGAAAGAATGAAACTGCTTTTTAAATTTTTTCAGTCGAACGAAGAGTTCGTTGAAATAATTTTTGTATTCCCACCTATATACATAGTTATCCATATATTTCTTTGAAATACTATAGTATATTGATGAATAAGAATTCCTTGTCCCAATTTTGTTTCGCTAAATCTTGCACTGAGTGTATTTACGAGTATGTATATTTGAACTTACAAACACACATGTATCCCGTCAGAACTTAGGTACTACTTGTTGATCACACAAAAAAATTTATAAATGTAAAGGGTGATCCATTTCGGGGCTTTCTACTTTTTTTAAGAAAAAAAATATAATGAGAAATGTTTCTTATCATTCGAAAAACTTTCTTTGGTTCGATTGGTAACTGACTAATGACATGATGATTTGCTTCAAGTTCTCAAACGATATGCGGACTTTAGACTTTACATAACGGTGGATCACGATCTTGGTAGTCAATCCACCGTCCCAATCCGTAAAATCTGCTCACTGAAGTGTTCTCTCAATAAATCCATTGATTGATGCGGTCGTGTTGAAACCAAATATCGCCGAAAGATCCAATTTCAGGCATCAAATACTTAGTCAGTTATCATTGCGGTCGCCATTGACGGTTTAGTTCTCACCGACATCATTTTTGAAGAAATATTGAATTCCACCGGCCCACAAACCACACCAAACCGTTGTTTTTTCTGAATGAAATGGCAGCTTCATGTTGCTCTTCGTCCCAAATGCCGCAAATATAGTCCAGTCATTATAGTAAGTTCACCTCGGAATTCGAGATACACAGCTGTAAGTCTGTAAATACTTGTATATTGACACCCTAAAGTTGTCTCAAAACCTACATATGGTAGGTATACTCTACTCGGACTGACGTTTGAAACAACATGGCGCATTTTTGTCAAGATCTTAAAAACGTCGGATCCTTTTGGAACTTTTTAAGAGATCATAGAGCGAAGCGATGTCGCTTGGGAAGGTAGAGTGGCTTCAGTTTTGCACTAGCTGTATTTTGTACGCTTTCAATCTAAGATCTCGACAAAAATGCGTCAAGTCGTTCCATACGTCAGTCCGAGTTGCTGCGAACGGCGCTGCTATATTTTCTTCACTGCGTATTGAGCGTGGTCTATTCAGTGGAATATTATCTAGTAATGAATGCTGGGTCTCAAGATGGATGATGGTTACGCACAGTACGACGATTATGTTGCTCAGAACTTGAGCGAAATGCCAAACATTACTAACATGACAGCTTGACACAACTCACATGTGATCTGCCAAAAAAGGCTATTGAAAAAAGTACCTGTACTTGGATCACCCGTTACACACGTACGTATCATATATTGTTATTGTTGTATAAATAATATGACACACACAACAAAATCGCTTTAAATTAACATATACATACTTGTTTCTTCTGTGTTTGCGTCTATAAACATAAATTTCGAAAAATTCCTCGATTTTATTAGGCTAGGAATTAGGTCTTATTTTTTATGAATGTTTTTTTTGTTATCGTTCTAAAATAAAGAGGAATTTTTTGCTAAAACATGCATACATTTCGTGTTGTCGAGACTGTAGGACGCGTTTATGGTTCATGGTCTCATCGAATAAATATTAAAGCATAAATATGAATCACAATCACAAGAAATATATAAGAAGTATATTTCTCTTCTCTCAGCTATTCCACGTTGAATTTCAATCTTCTTGCAACAATGTCATTGAGTCCATCTAAATGTTCGGTAGAGTGATCGTGTGATTATGATGACAAACTCGTGTCGGAAATATTTTATCTTCCGGTGGAATACTACTTTCGAAATACAAATATTTTTCACGATTTTTAATTATAGCACAGACGGGCAAAATTAATGACTCTTCAAGTTTCAAGTACCTACAGTCGCCACCTAAAATCCTCCACTTGACTTACCATATATTTAAGTTCATTCATATGCCTTCAACTGTTATTGTCGTGATAATTATTGCACCGTTCGTAATCTTATCACTTCCTAAATCTTTCGCAAAATGCTTCATTCAAATCACGTTTCTAAAACATGTACCAAGTTGGATATAACACTTAATTCCCAATTGGGTACGTACGAGATAGTATGACATAATGCTAAACTTAAATGTCAAACACATTAAATAAGAGCTAGACAGCTGGTTTGATAGACATCCCTCTAGGAAATCTTCTGCTTCGAAAAATCATTGCATATTTGAGTAAAGCTTTGTGAAATCTTGAATCCTTTGCATTCAATATTATGAAGTACTGTGTCTCGCATTACACTTTCAAAGAATATAATCGGCTTTTGTTTCTCAAAAATTGTATTTTGGTGTACCCAAGGTAAAACACAGTGCTGATAATTATTGAACAATATTAAGCGTGTCTAAAAAGCCTCTTTAATAAGTAAAACGATCACTGATTTCCTGCTTCATGGCTGCAGTAATAGGGCCACTCCACCAAGTATCCATTTGGCAGGTCGTTCGCGGGTCTTTAAATTAAATGTCCACACATAGGTGCTGCCACGTAATCTGTAATTAATTAAATATATTCTAAAGTTACTAAAAAATATTAGTTAGAACTTCATTTTCATTATTAAAATAAAAAAATTGTATATTTTTCAAAATCTATCGAATTCCCACACCTAAAATAAAGCAAAGTCGCACACCCAACACACTTAATAGCGGCAAACGACTATGTTTTCGTAAAATACTCTCTTACTCTTTAAATGTCAATCATCTTTCTGTAAACTATATTAATCTCTTGGCATTGTCAGTATTCACTACTACACTTATGTATAATATATTTGTACCATTATAACCTCAAAATATATGTAAATGTGTGTTACCTTGTCTTGTATAGCGGGCACTCATAACAACGCTGCGATTCTTGTTTCTCCTGCACAATAGATTTTATATAAATGACCGGCATGGCACAGAGCAGCTCCTTCGGCGGCAATGGCACAATAGAATTAAGCTGACAATCCCAACTGGCGCCATCCAGGTAGAGCGCATGCACGAGTGCACCTTCAACTGGGGGTAATCTGTGCAAAAGACGATGAAAATGCGTATAAAAGAGACAAACTTGTTGGCTCGTGAATGAAATGAGAGAACTAAATGGCTCTTTACAAAGTTAGTTTTTATTACAAATAGAGAAGACCTACATTATTTTTAAAGTACCTGTAATCTTGTCTACTTATATTCGGTAAGAAGCATAGGTAGACAAGGGATTAGCTTTTTATCTTAACAAACTTGCAGTTATTTTAGTCGCTCACGACTCAGAGTGATATTATTAAAAGCTCTCTTTTTCAAACTACACTTACGATATGTCGTCCTTCTCCTTCTTCGTCACCTCACAACTTAAACACATTCGGTCCAAAGGCAAATCATGCTTGCGGGCACTCTCTTGCATTATGGCTGTGAGAAAGCTTTGCGGATTGAATAAACCACCGATCCAAATGGTGCAAGGTAGCTTAAAATCATTAAGCCAACTCGACAATTCTTTTATGCGATGTAGAAGATCAGCATACCAACTTTGCAGGCCTAACATACTGGGATATGCTAATTGCGCCCAAGCTGACGGTACGGTGTCGTAGAAAATCGCATGGTCCAGTCGTTCCATGTCAGGCGTTATGGTAAGTTCGCCTTTCAAGCCCAACAGCAGCTCGCGTAACGATCGCTTTATTTCGAATATTAGCGCGTTCATGCGTTCGCACTCTTGCAGCGCTACCACGACGAATGGCGTCTTGCGATCTACGCGATTCAGTAAGGCCTGTAAATTGAACTCATCTTGCATTTTATCCAGAAAGTCCTCACTCATGATTTTGACAAGCTCCTCACGTGGCGCGCTACAATTCGTGCTAAGCTCAGATTCACGTGGTTGCAATTCAAATATTGTCTTTAGCAATTGCTCGGATGCACTCGTTAGGAAACCGATTTCGGCATTTGCATGCAAACCATAAAGTACGGGAGACTCTGCTGGCAATACTTCATCGATGTAACTGTGGTAGCCTTGATAGTCGAGATTGGGTGGTGCATGAAAACCCGGGCATAATTCAAAATCGCCATCGATCAATTCTTGTTGTAGTAACTCTTCGAGATATGTGCGACAGAGACGACGATCCCAGTCGTCAGTAATATGACCGCCGTACATAATTTCGCCGAAAAGATAACGTAGATCCTCCCACGGTATGCGGCAACTGCCCTCCAAATAATTATGCAAGACATTGGCGGATATCATAAGATCGCTAATATTGAAGGGATATGACTTATTCCAACCCTGTGGTCCGAACTTACAACGCTCACCCGAAACGGCATGAAAGTAACAAAGCGCAAATAGTATAGCTTTGAATTCGGCTTCTTGTGTGCACGTTTCTAAAGTCTCCTGTGAGAAGTTATCCCAAGCTTTGTGCAGATTGGCCGCCATTCCCGACGGTGGCTCATTCACTATTTTCAGCGACGACTCAAGTATACCCTGCGGTATAACATGGTACTCGGGATCTGGCGCTGGCTCGGCACTGATGAACAAGCGAAAACTGGATTCATCGCTGTCATCGTTTGTCTCCTTCTCTATAGCAATCCGTTCGATCAATTTTTCCAGCGAAGGTAGCCAGTTGACGACTAAGTGAATATTCTGCAAAACGATCCAATGCTTTTTGCTTGCCAAGGCATTAATTATGGCGGCTTCCGCTAATTGTTCTTGTCCTTGTCCCAATGATATATTAATTAGCGTATCCTGATCGGCACGAAAGCCTAATTGTTGCCCCAGAAGCTCTACATCGCGTATGGGATTCACGCCAGGTGAAAGTATAAATAAGGCCGGTGTGTGGGCATTGATTTCTTTGTAGATTTCGGTAAAGGTTGCTGTCGGTGTTTTAGTATAATCCTTGCCCATTGTCAGCTCCACAAACAACCTGTAGAGGAAAGTTTTTTAACATGTCGTGCAAAGAAATTATATCAGCCTGTAAATATTTATTTATTTACCTCATTGCGTACAGCATCCTGTCGGGACGCAGAGCTCTTATAATACAAAGCTTCTGCAGTGGCGAACGATATTTCCACTCGCCAGGAAATTGCTCTCTTTCCGGCGCAGCACTCGCAAGAAATTTACTCCAACGTTTCGGATAACTCTCTAAGTCCTTGTCAATACCGTAAAAATGTTCAATTCCACCTAATGATTTTATGCCGCCCCAAGCTTTGCGGCTAACAAAGTCCAAAGGGGACAGTGAGTTCGGATCATGTGGAAAGCGCAAAAGGAAATCAAATTCATCTTTGGAAATTTGGCCGGCCGCGCTTTGAATACGCAATATCATATGCGAGGTGAATGTTAATTTATCGGCTTCGAAGAGGCCCCGCATCGTAAAGACGAACGTCTGCAGCGTGATAGCGCCGACCAGGTGCTGAACTCGTCGCTCGTGATTTTTACTCTTTGGTGCCGTGGATATGGCTTTCTTGAAAACATTCATAAATGATTTTAGCGAAAATTTATAAATCGGATTTATGCGACTCAGATCAGTCAGCACGAAGTAAAGTATGGCGGCACGTTTCGCAGCTGCACGATACATATTACGCGCTTCGTCAATTTGCGCACTCGTTATGAGCGCCTCGCGCACCTTTAGTTCAATCTCGTCCACCGTGTGTTTGGTCGCCTCCAAGTTGATCACGAGTGCATGGTCATCCAATACATTCGTGCTGGCTGTGGCTAAACGTACCAGGAGCTCATCTTCTAAGGCTTTTAGTGAAATTTTGAACTTATTCTGCTGTACCGTTACGTCGATCTTCATTTGTTCCAAATCGGGTCGTTCGATTTTAACAACTTCAGCGAGCAACTGCTCTTCCAGTCCATCTGGTGTAACGGTAAAGTTGATGAGTGTGGTTTGTGCTTGTATTTCAGGCTTGTAATGTGGGTTCGGTAGTTTTGTGTGCAGCAGCAAACGAAAGTTTGCATTAAAGTCCATCTCTTTGCCACCGATGCGTATGTAGCGTCCCTTCTTAATTAAAGCTCGACTAAGTAAGGGCTCCAACACTGTATCGATTGTTTCGCCAATTTGCTCTATCAATACAGTATCGCCGTTGTTCATCGATTTTTCCAATACATCCAAGAAACCCTTTTGATTCAAACGTATTATGACCAGTGCGTCTCCGTATCGGTTTTTTATCCATTTGATGCCTTGACTGTGAATAAATACAAGATTACTACATATGGGACTCTATAGTTTGTCTATATTAATGTTTCAGATAAAAGTTTTATTGTATTTCAAGTTTGGCAATCTACATAGGTATTGGGAATTGGTTTATAATGGGGGATCCAAGTAGAGGTACGTTTTTCAACAGCTTATTTTGACAGATTGCGTGTCAAGCTGTCATATTATTTCCTTTCAGTCTTGCTTGGCATTTCATAATGGAAAGACTTACGCCTGAGAACGTATACGTTCGCGCGCTTTGCTCAACTTATGGTCAGCATAATCTGCCTACTAAACGTACTATTTACAACACCTGCACTAATCTTGAGATCCAGCATTCATCTGCGAAAATATAGCAGAGGTAGCTGACAGTGTACACGAAGACCGTGGAGAGTCGATTCGGCGCCGTTCGCAGCAATTCGGACTGACGTATGGAACGGCTTGACGCATTTACGTCGAGATCTTAAACTGAAAACGTACAAAGTACAGCTTGTGCAAGAACTAAAGCCGATCGACATTCCTAAGCTACATCGCTTCACTCTATAGCCTCTTGAAAAGTTTTAAGAAGATTCGATGTTTTCGAGCCAAATTTTGTTCAGAGATCAGGAAGAGATACAAGATAATTTAATCTTTGGGTCTTGGTCGATTGGCCACCAAGATCATGTGATAAGTATCACATCGTTAGACTTTTTCCTGTGGGGATACGTAAATATCGCCTCGATTCAGGTCTTGGAACCAAATATCACGCTAGTCATTCGAAAGTTACCTGTCGAAAAGCTCGAATGAGTCATCGAAGATTGGACTCAACGGAAGGACCATCTGAGACGTCGATGCGGTCAACATTTGAACGAAATAATCTTCAAAACATAAATTCCAAAGAGTGTTCTTGCGAATGAAAATAGATTTTTTGCGTTAAATTTGAAGCTTTGGGTTTTTTCATTAAAAAGTAGGGAGCCTCGAAATGGATCACCCTTTACTAGTACTCACAGCTGTGGATCTATCATAAGTGGCCAGCGCGTGGAATGTGTTAAAATTGTTGCATTCTCCGTTGACATCCGGTCCACCGGCAGGCCCTCATTATTCCAAGTCGCAACCTGTGCATCGTCGGTGAGCAGTGTCAGGGGATCCACACCAACTGTGTACGGCACCGTGGACTATTAGGGAGCAATAAAGATAAAAAAAAGCAAAAATCAGAACGTGCCACAATTACAAGCCTTCATATACGCGTAGATTTTTTCAACATGCACATTCTTACCTCAATTTTAGCAAAACTCGTCATCCACATCTTCTGCTGCAGCTCCTCGCGATAGCGTCGCGTAAAGCAGCCAACATATGACAAGAAGGAGGAAATTAGCAAGATATCTCCAGGTAGTGTACCGATTTTCGCTTGTAAGCTGCTTATTGACGACGACAAAAAGCGTCAGCGTCAACGTCAGCGATCGCCAGGCGCCCGAAGAGCAAGGCAAGGCAAAAGAATGAAATCATCATATATATTGTGCATGTGTATGTGTATATGCATGTATAAAAGTCAAGAAAAGTGTCGTCCACGAAGACGGAAGTCAAAGTTAATGCGCTTAAGCAAAGGGAAATTGAAAAAATAATGACCTGCACCTTAAGCAAATGGCTCATGGCTCACGGCTCCCGGCTGATGGCTGATGGACGATGGCTGATGGCTGCTCGTGAGCGCCGGCGCTGGACACAATGTTGCAAGTTTGCATGAATGCATTTTCTCTATGCACTATATTTCGTGTTATCAACGCACACACACATGCACAAATACACTTTGAAGCAGCGCTTTTATTGCCATTGAAGAGATATTTCATGTATGCTTTTGATTTATGAATTTTATTAAAGCAAAGCTTTGATTATAAATTATTTGAAGTTTTTTGTGTTGTTATTAGTGTTTATTGACTTAACTTCTAATTCAAACGTTGTCGTGTGCATTCGAGTCATCTGAGCATGCATACACATATACATACATATATACTCATAGAGAAAATCTGCTTCAGCCTAAGCCATTTTGATGCCAAAGTTATGCTCTGCTCGACAACATGTGCAGACGAGCAAAGGAACTGTTGAGCACTTGACTGAGCACGGCAAATAAGGAATATCAAATTTAATCAAAATTGTTTCGAATAAACATGTATTTTAATATTCTTAAGATGCTCGATTTGGTTTAATTAAAATTTCGCAAGTTATTTCATTAAACAGCAACTTGAAGCTTTCGACACTTCAGTTAACTCTGCTTAGATAGCGGCTGCATTGGATGAGCATTAAGCGTATACTAAAAGCAGTGTCTTTGGTTATGTTATATATGTGTGCAGATATATTTCTGAAAATTTAATAGTCAGATAAACTTCCAGTTCAAGTACTAGAACAATTTCACCAAAATTGTAGCATTTCTTAGTATCCTTGGCTCTTCACTTATTTACTACTTCGTACTAGTTTGGGGCTATACTGTAGAAACCTACCTTTGCACTGATTCCTTCCAACGTACGTTCTCATTGGCCAGACCGTTGATGAGACGATGGGCCAGATCTATGGTGAATGCCGTTTTGTCCGCCTCACGCTGACACATCTGCTTCGCGGCTATCGCTTCCTCGAACTCTGCCTGTATCTCAGCGAGCTTCATTTCCAATTCCTGGATTTTAAACTTTAAGTATTGCAGGCGTTCACGTGCCTCCTGTAATTCCTTTTGCGAATCTTGCAAAGCCTGTTGCTTGGGACCGACAATGAGAAATACTTGATGGTAACGATGCAGATTGATAACCCAGGCACAGAGACCAGCTGCAGCTACCGATTTTTGCACTACCTTCTCGGGACTGAATTCGGGATCCTAAGCAGAACAATTATAGATGTATTATTGAAATGAAAAATTCTTGTATTTACCTTCAAGTACTCTTGCAGCACTTCAATAATATTTGGATGTATGTTGTCCTTATTATAGTTCACCAAGTCGTATAGAAATTGGTCGACGCGTACCATCATTAGTTTGGACGCCTTCCAGCTGCGATCACGTGGTATCTTACCATTTTTAGCGAGTAAAACCATTACAGCAGCGCATACATTTACCACAGCCTTCGGTGGTGAGCCGAACGATTTCAATTCAGTAAGATTATTCTTATTTAGTGTATTTAGTGCGGCCTGCGCGGCAACAAGTGCTGGCTCCGCCTTGCGTAGATCCTCTTCACACAGTTTGGTTTTCATGCAAACATCTTCTTCAATAATTTTGACGCGTTGTTCCTCCTCAGAGGCTGTCGATTTCTCGCGCTTCACCTTCTCACTCTCGGCGCTGACAATGACAATCAGTTTATCGGCAGCGGCATTCTTTGCAGCCAGTTGAACCTCCTGTATGGCCAGTTGATTCTGTCAAGGTATGACAATGTTGTTTAAGTGGTTAAAAAAAAATAAAAGGTGTCTGAGAAGTATATATAAAAGTTGTTCTCCTCAGATTAATATACAACTTTTAGGGGATCTCTTGAAACTGTAATTTCATTCAGAAAAACAACAGTTTGGTGTGGTTTGTGAGACGTTGGAATCATCGGTCCATATTTCTTCAAAAATAATGCCGGTGAAAACGTAACCGTCAGTACTGACCGTTATCGTGTCATGTTAATCAACTATTTGATGCCTGAAATTGAAGCTCGTGATCTCGACGACATTTGGTTTCAACAAGATGACGCCACTTCTCACACATCGCATCAATCAATGGATTTATTGAGAGAACACTTCGGTGAGCAGATAATTAGTTGTATTGAGCCGGTCGATTGGTCACCAAGATCCTGTGATATCACACCGTTAGACTTTTTCTAGTGGGGGTATGTGAAGTCTAAAGTCTATGTGGACAATCTCGCTTAGATGCAGGCCTTGGAGCAAAACATCACGCGTATCGTTCGTCAATTACAAGTCGAAATGCTCGAACGAGTCTTTGAAAATTGGACATAACGGATGGACTATCTGAGATGTAGACAAGTCTGAGGTTTGTATTCGAGGACGGTAAAGTATTCTCATTTGAAAGCAGAAAAAACTCTGATTATCTGAAATGGTTCGTCGGCTCTTATACTAGATACAAAAAGAGTTTATCCGTTATTGTCTTGTGTCTTGAATTGAAGACCGTTCTCGAGGAAATTCTCAACTTCGTTCCTAATATACATAATTTTCAAGGACAGTTTTTATGGAAATGCTTCTGAGATCGGCCTCTCTGGCATATACATATGTACCTGTACTGTTCGATTCGTTTCCCCTATAATGTAACAAAACATAATGATAAGAAGACAAAGTGGAGCTCGCTAGTTTAATAGAGAAACACACAGATCATACGAGGCATTCACACTCTTTAATGTTTCATCACTTTATCTTTGAAACCCTACAAGTTCCGTTTTGAAAACCGTGGTTATGTTGAAAAGCAAATTTATTACCATACCATGCCGCTACGGCCAAATCACTTTTCCAACTACACATTGCAACGAATTTCACACATAGAAAAATGTTGGAGAGTAACGTTACACATCGCACTTAGTCGCGTAGACAACTCAATTACGAGGACTAATTGAAAAGCGGACGGTCGATTGTCCACTCAACTGGCTGTCCAAAGCATACAATTTCACACGCATTCGTGTTTTTCTTTGTGTGCTTCGCCTTTGTGAAAGCGTGTGAGATCGTAGATGAGGGTGTGTGCGTGTGTTTGTGTTAACTGTGTGAACTTTCCTACCTTCAGTGCGTCCACTTGACACGCACACTCCGCCAATTTAGACATGCCCCTCTGCAAGCGTTGAATGCGTCCTGCATGCTCGCTGTTCTTCGCCACCAACAATTTGCGATAGAGGAAAATGTATTCGAGAAAGGTTTTCGGTGTTGTGTAGTTAAAACGTTTTTCGTTTTGTAAATAAATTTTCGAAATCTGATTGACTGTGTGATGAACGTAGGCCATAAAGCAACCGATAGGCTTCACCATGTTGCGCTGCAATGTGCGACATGTCGACATTGAGAGGATGCCGGAGGAAAATCAATAAAGGTTAAGAGACAAAGTGAAGAGTTAAATGGAAAACATATTGTATGTGTTGTAGTATTTGTGCTTACAGGTAAAATGCGCAGCTCGATTTCACTGAGGAATTTCTGCGAGACCGACTCCAAGGCTATTTTCGGCCATTCATGGAACCAATCGATGCTGGCACGACTAAGAATGGCCGGAAACTTACGTGCACGTACACGTAATGTCTGACCGACAGGTGAGAAGCAGAGTACTACTTTTAAGAGCCGTCTAATTTTGTCGATGAAAAAGCGCCAGCAATTCTCTTTTGTGTCGATTGCGCCAGTTTGTTTCACCTCATTGCGTATACCATTGACTATTGTATCCAGTTGATCCTCGTTGAAGAGCTCTGGTATCTCGCCCGAGGCTAAGAGATCATTGATGAGCATTAGTAAAGATTCTTCTGGTATTTGCGCGTCGGACATTAGAAACACCGAGGCCACATTCTTCAGACCAACTTTCATGTATAAAGCGGCGAATTCTTCTTTCAGATTTTGCAGACCAAAACCACGTTTAAGTTGTATTTGAAATACGCTCAGCGACGAAATGAACGAGGCGAGCCGTGCGAGTGTCTGTTTACCCGAGCCACCGACACCGATTAACAAGGCATTTCCACGTGGACTCTCCAGTATGCGATTAATGCTGAAAGTTTTTGTAAATATAATTACATCGTGAGAAAATTTCAAACATTGAAATACATACCGACAAACATGTATCATAGCGTCTTCGAACATCACCAAATTCATATAGCCGACGATCTCATTGTAGTTCGCCTGTGCTTCCATCAGTAATTGATGCAACTTATCCCAGCTACGTAGCGGCATGTACTTCTGATCCACTAGCGATTGTGCAAAGTGACTGTAGATAAGTGGTTCGGCAAAGACAAAGTCTTCATCGAAATCCTCGAAATCCTTCTTGAAGATATCGCGTATGGTTGCTTTGAAGGCTTTGATGTCATACTGATCCACCAGACGATCGTGGTAGACGCGGTAAGCTTCGTGCACGTAAAGACGTATCAAGTCGGCGGGTTTGCTGCAAATAGTGCCATTGTTAGCCATTATTACACTGCTCGCTTGGTCAGTTGGTACACCGCAGCTGTACATCAGCCCCTGATAGATGTTGGTAAGATCGCGCAGATTGAAAGCATAGTGGAATTTCACCGCAGTCGGTAAAAAAGCATATTCCACACGACGATGCAGAGCGATACCTACTTGCACCAATAATTCCGCGATGCTTTTGAGCTCCTTGCTGAACGAGTTGTAAGGGTTTTCCAAGTGACTGCGTAAAATTGTGCCGAAAATGCGTTGCAGTGTCTCCTCGCTGGGTGTGGGCATGGAAAACACTGAGAAGTGGCGTTGCAAACGTGGATCGATTGTGAAAGAGCCAGCTGTGGGGTTCATGCAGGCCACAAACTGACAGTGGCGTATATCCTTTAATTGCAGACGCTGACGATCGTACCTGTTGTGGTTAGCAAAGATGTGGTTTAAGACATAATTTTTATTAGTATTATTTCTGACACCTTACTCACCACTGTCTGTAGTCCATGAACTGTCGTATTATCGTGTGCGGTTGCACTGTACCATACACATCCACCTCGGGCATATTGAGATCGTTAATGAAGTAAATGAGATGCCGATTTGCACCACTAGGCGCATAGCAGCGTCCTGTCTTCTTTTCCAATGGACGTTCAAGGATTTTTTGAAAAATCTCCGAAGTGGTGTAGTAGTTGAAATATGTCGTCTGCACAGCTATGTTTCGAGGTCTGCTCGACATTAGCTTCGGCCGTCTTACGCCCACCACTTGTCTTTCCATCAAACTATCAACATCGCTCGCGCCGAGCTCATTCTCGTACAGGCTGAAAAGTTCACGGAAAATTGCGCTCTTCCCACAGCCAGAATTTCCCACCAACATGCAAGGGTATCTGCGTTCGATGAGCAATTTCAGAAAGTATGTCAATCGCACTGTTTCCGCCGTGTGCACGAGCAAAGACTGCGCGAAACGAAACCAAATTGTGATAACAACCAGTATTTGTATGTGCGTATTGGCAGTGCGTACCTGTATTGGCATTTCGGTATCTATTGACTCGATTTTTCGCTCTGCCGCCAATTCCGTCCAACGACGAAACTTGTTTGTGCGCACATCCAGTTGGTAATCGAAAATGGAATCTTGTGTTGGCAATTTGACATCCTTGAATTCGCTTATCCACCATTTATGGAATTCGCGTCGCCAGTCGATGATGTGGTCTTGATGCAAAGCAGAGCCGAAGCCCCACATTGTTGCATAGATGAATATCAATTCGATTGAGAGGTCAAGGGATCCGCTTGTGGCTTCACTGGAATTAACAAGGTTGTGTGCTGTGACGTCGATAGCTGCTTCTGCGAGTTTATCAGCCTACAATGAAATATGAAAATATTGCATCAGTGAAAGCGGAAGCCAAATTCAAACGAGACATAATTTTATTTGAGAATGCATAATTTTATTTTAAAGCATAAAAGATACGTCGTTCGTCACCTTCTCTAGATTGCTTGGGAAAGAAAGTCAGTAAAGTCTCTCCAAGCAATTTTCCTTACCTTTTTATTTCCATCATCGACAATCTGAATTTCGGACTGAGACTTATTTCCCTCCGAAGTAGTGGGAGATTTCTACTTGTTTTTCTGATGCCAGTTGAGACTCAGTCTGAAATTCAGACTCACCTTATTAACTTCCGACGCTATAAGATTTACCTGTTTAAGCAAGTGTAGTAGGCTCTCGAGCAAATGACAAGTCATTTGTATCATAGCCATTTCGCTAATCGGTGTTGTACGTCGGAATGTCCGATGTCTAGTCATTAAGCTGGGAAAATACTTTTCAAACAACGTGGTCAGAGTACCTCGCTCTATGGGGTCGTTACGCGTTTCTATCCAAGAGAGTACATACCTAAAGCAAGAATCAGACAGCAACACTCAACACATTTGGTAATATGTTGTTCTCTAGACTAGACTAGACTAGATTGGTGCTACTTACGGTGACCAACCCATATCTTGCGGATTGATATACAAAATACCAGCACGAGAAACTGTAGCCGGTGTGGCTGCCTTAAGGTGCCCAACCTCGAAGAGTAGACGCATTTCGCGCTTCAGTGTAATCCGTTCGTTGCTTGCAAGCGTCAATATTTTATTGTCATCCATCAGGGTATTCAAACTTTCTATCCACATTGGGTCGATGTCGCCATCGAGCACAATCCACTTAGGACTTCCAGCAGGTAAATTCGTCTGTTCACGCATTATCGATGAGAATAGTCCATCCTTCCATTCACGTGTTGTCGAGTTTACGACACCGAAGAGCTCGTCATTGGATAAGGCTTTAGGGTTGAGCACACTACAGACCGGTTTCAACTTCTGTATGCGATAGGTTTCAAGTAACGTTTGCCAAATTTTTGTTTTTCCAGTGCCAGTGTTGCCAACTATAAAGACCGAATGTCGTACGTCCAACAAATCTTGCAGTTGTACCACCTTCATCAAAAAGCCTTCCTCAGGTTGTAGCTTATTCTCATTGACGGCACGTCGTATGGTCTTTTCAAAGTCAAAGATGCGTTTGCGTGGTACATCCAACGTGGGGAAGAGATCGCCAATAAGTCCCATGAATATGGAAACGTCTTCGGTCACAATTTTCGGTATGTTAAAGTCTCGCAATGCACGCATGAGTACCTAGAAAATAGCGTAAAACTTATTGAGAAGAAGTTGTCAAAACGCTGATTTGAGGAACCAACCTGATCCTCTGGACGGCTGTGGTCGTCTCGCTTCAAGGTGCCTGCCACCACCAACACGGACTTGATGGCGCGCAACCCCCAATCATAATGGTCTTGCTTGGATAAAAGCTCTCGACATAAGGTGTACAGTGTTATGAACTTACGTGCGAGTATGCGGGCATCTTGGAACCCTTCTGCCATAAGCATAATTTCACAAATGAGTGCAAAGTCCGGCACGACCATAGCACATGGGCGAAAGAGCGTCTTCAAGTTTTCAGGTAATTCAGTACGTCCGGCGTAACCAGGATTGAGTGTAATGAAGATACCCACCGAAGGTACTAAAGCGATGGATTCGCCCATAAATGTGAACCGATTGCGATGCATCTGCGTAGTGTGAGCTCAGAATTACTATTGGTTAGCTTGATTTAGCGGAGAAAAGCCATACCTTAATTGCGTCCTGTATAGTCTTCACTTGCACGGCTACAACTGACAGCACCTCCACCGCAATACGATTGAATTCATCGAAACAGCCCCACGCTCCAGTCTGCGCTAAACCCTTGTAAATGTTGCCACATGATTTGTAATCCATTTGTTCGGAACAGTTGAACACATACACCATCATGCCAAGTGCGCGCCCCAAATCTTTGGTCGTCTCAGTTTTGCCAGTGCCGGCTGGTCCAGCGGGTGCGCCACCCATCACAAGGTGCAATGACTGCAAATTTAAAGATTTGAGTCAAATCTTTGTTTAAAGGTACTATATGAAATATATATGTAGGATTTTCTTGGAGCTTCTAGTTCATGGATAAGTTATTGGGAACAGTTCCACTTAATCCATAATCCATTTACCTGCGTCAAAGTGATGTAACAGCGGTCCGTCAACGGTGTTATAACTAAACGCGAAGTATTGCCAAGATATTCATAGGCATAGCGGAATTCCGCATCGCAGATGTTCGCAAAACAGTCCTCGTCAGCTGCTGCTGGTCGGTGCTCTGCCTCGAGCATAGCATTATCCCAGCGATGTCGTAACTGACTTTGCCATTGAAAAGCCAGCGCATTATCTACTTTAGCCTGTATAATTTTACCGACTACATCACGCGAATGCACATCGATTGTGCAGACGGTCATTATCTTTTGACGATCGCCGGGTGTGAGTTCGCCCAACAGTAAGTTGATGAGTGAATTCAGTTGCGCCATCTGTCGTTTGTGGAGCTCCTTCATAGCTGCTTCGTAACCCTCGTCCATCCATGCAAATGCACGATTCACATCGGCTGCCCAAGCTATTTGACTGCAACACAAAGCGACCTGTGCAGGCCACTCATGCAGCCACGATTCACGTGACCGATTCACTTGTGCATGCAGTGCGCGCCGAAAGAGTTCATGCAAAGTGCTGCGCATCTGAAAGATGACTCCATTTAACCACAACTCCACACGCTCGGCACACTTTACATGCGGCGCGTCTTCGTTCCTAGCTGCAAACCGTACATATTCATCGTTCTCCTTCGAATACATTCCAATCGCATGATAGGGTCCGTCTTCAGCGTCCAGTTCGTATTCCAGTCGCAGTATGGAGTCGAATAGTTTGATCAGATGTCGGTCAATTACGCGCGGACAATTGCCATTTGATAGTATATCGAGCAGATCCACAGCGGATATGAAGTAGAAGCGTGGAAAGACTAAACGTTTCGTCTCCAAGTAATCATTCAAAGCCTTCTCACATACCGCCAAGCGTTGTTGTAATGCCGCTAACGTCTTGAAAATATGCTGGCATTGTAGCACGATATTCATGGCAATGCCGATGTGTATAACCTCGTCTAGCAGTTGTGTGAATTCGCTGTCAATAATCTCAAAGTTTGCTGCGTCGGTGGGCAATTGCGCTCGTATGTCGGCAGTTCCAATGAAAATCGCCTCCAGATAAACCCATTTACGTTGCACCTCGAACCAACTGCCAATCAACGCATCAATATCATTGAGAATACGCTGCCAGTAGCTTAGTTTATCCAGCAGGTACTCAATGTTCTTGGAAGTGGCGATATTCTGTAGCTGCATTTGATTATCGTCAAGCGTCTCCATTAGCTCTTCAGAAACTTTAAGCAGTTGCACTTCTGTGCGTCGTTGATGTTGCTCCTTTTCGAAGCACATGCGCGTCCAAGTGATTTTGATTTCATCTAACACTTTGGTCACCGTCATTTCCTTGACTGCGCGATCGACGGTATTCTTAATTTCCTCTTCGTGCTGATGCAGCTTCAATTGAAGTAGTTGCACCAGGGATGTATTTTTATTGCTTTTGAAAGAGAGCTGAATGGGATAATATAGAATATTCAATTACTATGGCTTGAAAGTACAAATTTATGATTTGAGATATGAGTGATAGAGGTAGGTTAGATTCTTAGAAAAGCTTATTATTGCTCATCAAAAGTTAAAATTTTTTCAGTGAGCTCGCGTCATAAGATAAGATAAGATAAATAAAAGAGGATTGCACTTCGACCTAAGGTCAATTGTGGCCTTTCCTAAGTCACTACGACTCACTTAGCCACAGCATATTGATAAACTCCAATATACTGCTAAGTGGTCGATCAGATCGAAGATAGGCCCATGTTATATGTATAAGTGCTTCTTAAGCTCATAATGTAGGTTACGGCAGGTAGCTTGGGTTTGTTCCTTGGGTGGTTGATGACATATTTAAACCTGTTTAACAACTTGGCATGGCGCATGCCTTTGAGTTGTTGCCAATACCTGCCTACTCCTCCCTCTTTACGAAGCAGATCATGTATAGTACGAGGACCCACCGTAAGAAGGGTTCAGGTCCTACCATGTGAGTAGATGCTGCGGGCGAGCTCATCAGCCAGTTCATTGCCGGCTATACCTTCGTGACCGGGCACCCAGATAAGGTGAACTTGGTTACGTTTTGATAGATTGTTCAGCCGTTTTCTACACTTCTGCACCAGAGATTTCTAGTACTGCCGTCGGGTATGTGCGCATGGCATTCGAATGGCAGATGCATACAAGTCGTTGAGCAGAGACTGTCCTTGAATTCGCATATCCTTGATAGCGGATTTCATTGTTAGTTAACAGAACGAGTAGGTCGTCCAGGTAAGTAGGTAACAGGGCGGATAGCACTCCATTTTGATGTGTAGTACGGTAAACGAGTTAGAGTTTTTTTTTTAAGTTCGTGAAGTTAAGACAAGATTTGTTAAGAACTCGCTCTCCTTAGGTAGTGAAAATTTTACGTTTGGTTCATTGAAAGTACTAGAAAGAGAACATCTTCGAATTTTGGTACTTATCCTAATGTGGTTAAATAAAAAAACGAAGCTAAATTCCGTGTACATGTCAAGACAAGAGAACAACAGCTGTGCAATAGAGTATTTAATTTTAATACTATTTTCCTGGAACAATACGAAGTTGGCTTTGATATAGATATGCCTATAGATCTATTTCAAAGCCAACTTAAAAATTAAAGAAATTACTTGAAGCAGTAAAAACTCACAAAATGTTACAGGCATTAATGTTTTGTGATTTGTGCTATAAACACGCATACTTATAAGTTGAAATGATTAGAATAAATTTGTAATTATTGAATGCACTCGTAAGAGTGCATGCACAAAAGTAAATATGCACAGACGGAGCCTCAGGTAATGAACACTGATTTGCAGCATGATTTACCAAATTAATTTAAATTTAATTATTATTTGTTGTGAAATGCCAGGTGCAAAGCAAAAAATTGCTCAGCCATTTATCAGATACAGAAATATTCCATATACTGGTCAATGTCAATATGTAGGTATGTTGCTTGCTTTCATTAATTAGAATATTACTCATACGCAGTGGAGTTCAGACATAATATGTACAAAATACTTAGGAGTATTGGTACTAAAGCATATTTCAACAATGAATTCATAGAAATAATGAAAATTAAAGATAATATTGTCAGGTTTGTTTGATAAAATTCATGGAAGAATGACAATTGAAGATAAATTCTTATCGGCATCGTTTGATAAGTCTTTGAATGAATATTTCAAGTACACTCAGACATACGAACATAACGTTCAACAATCTTGCTAATGGTGGTCCAAAAATGAGTCGAAAAAGCGATGTTAAAGTCGTTTAAAACTCAAGGTGACTCTAATCCGGTTTTTGATTACCCTGGTGTGGTTCATCCTGAATTCATAGTCGTATAGTCAAATGGTCAATAAGGAATATTATTTGATCATTTTGGAGCATCTTTGCGAAATACTATAGTTACTTGTAAATGACTGAATTTGTGGGCAGAAAATTCATAGATTTTTTCACAACGATAGTGAGCCGTTACATTGTTATATGATTGTGACTGACACGAAACAAGAGTCGTCACTCAACCATTGTATTTGCTAGATTTTATTTCCTGTGGCTTTCATCTGTTTTCGAAACTGAATATGCAACGCGCAATGAAGGCAATCCCAGCCGAAGTTTCTACAATATGTATGGAAAATTTAATTAAGCATTGGCATGCTTGTATTTGCTCTAAGGAGTCTATATTGAAAGAAATAATAATGAGTTATTTAAATAAGTAAAAGAAGATTGTCCATAATAATCCTCTTGAGTTAAGAATGTGAAAATTAAATAGTTTTAGAGAAACGAGCAGGTGCATAAATAAAAATTTTCGTAAATCAGAAAGCTTATGTTAATAATAAGAGTATAGATGATGTCGATGATATACTACTACGAGTATGAGCAAAAATTAGTAAGACTTTTTATTTTAAATTTCGCGCGAAAAAATATTTGTCGCAGTACTTTTTTTCTCGGTTGGTAGACTATCAGTGACATCTGTGCCAAATCTCACATCACAATAATCATGAGTGTTTTGTATAAGCTTGTCTTTCTGAAGTACATAAAGTGCATTCGGCGATTTTTACGATGAGTGAAATTATTGAACAAAGGAGTTCTATTAAATCTTGTATGTATGTGGAATCAAATTTATGGTGCCGAAGCGTTCAGAATATTGGAAAAGGCTTTCGTATTATATTATTACTGGCGATGAGTCTTGGATCTATGCCTACAACCCGGAAACACATGATCAATCAAATCCTAAATGTAGACCACTCACATTTTTCGTGTGTAATGTTGTAATGAAAAACGTTGCCTACATTTAGGCAAATATGTATTATCGAAACCACACATCTATTAAACAATTAAACTTAAAATTAGAATTTCTGTGCTCTTAATTTAAAATATTTCATTGTCTAAAATAAATTAAATAGGAAAAATCGTATACAAATATTTTTCTTCTCTCACTATAACGTCGAATGCATTTCTAGCGGAATTATTTATTGGTATTATAAACAAAATTTTAATTTTCGAACATGGTTCCTCCGAAAAATAATTATTTATAATGCAAAACAAAATAAAATTAGCATATAGTGCCTTTTTCGAATAAATAAATTATATTTAAATTTTCATTATCGGCTGCACAACATATTTTCCACTGAACATAAATATTTTCCACAAACATACACCACCTAAAACACCAAAAGTGTGTGCGTGTAAAGCTTATTAAACATTCAAGTAAATGACAACGAAAATTCGGAATTATTTTTTCTATAAATCTTACAAATACAAATACATATATACATATGTATATGTTTAGCAAATTAAATATATGTAAAACAACTCTCGCTCTGCGTTTGTGTGTGTGCGCGTCTTATAAGCCCTTCCGCATATTTCACTTGTATTTCCCCGTATAACTGTACTTGCAATCAAGTAAGCGATACGGTTGGTTAATTTGACATGCAAATAAATTGTCTCAGTAATTTCGGGCAACTGCTCTACAACACACGCACACACACTCACACTACATACACACATTTGCATTCGCAAGTTCCTTCCATAAATTTAGTCCGTTGTGAACAAGGGGAATGAGCCACTAATTTTCGTGACTGTGATTGCAGGATTTGTCTTTAATTGAAAATGTAATTTTAACTTGTCAATTATTTGCTAATATCGGAGCTCAGTCCCAGATGGGCACAACAACGTATAAACACACATACACACACGCGCATATAGATGACAAATTTACAAACTATTTTCATGTAAATATTAATGTCAAAGGCGAAATTGTGTGTGTGTGTGTACGTAAATGAGGCTTCTTCGGAACGATGGTTGAATTGAGTTTGCATTATAGACCAGATTTATATAGATTGAGCAAAGTATGCAACTCAATCTCGCCTGCGCTTGCATCCGCCCACACACATATGCACACTTAATCGTATATGTTCTCGAAATTTGTGGACTCTGTTGTCTCGTTCGTAGAATTAAATGTACATGGTTCAATCATTGCAACTGACGCATGCAACTTACGCAATTCGTTGCCCAGTGCAGCAAGCACTTGATCCAAATCAAGTTTGGACATAAACAAATTGTGAAAATAAATCCATCAATTGACAATGTAAAACACAGGCACAGAGTGGCTACCGCACACCATTGGCAAAGCTGATAATTCTAAAATCTAGAACTCGAAATTCCGGACATTTTTATTTGCAAAACTCTTCAGATTGCTTAGGCCTAAATAGAACACACTTCATGTGAATTCCTGAGCTCCATGGTTCTGGATAAAATATCAAGAACTCTGATGAGTGAGAAGTCTCTTGCTATCAAAAATTTTTCTACATACATTTGATTCATATTCAAAATCCAGCAATTCCAAATCTTGGAAAATACCGGTGAATAGAGAATCGACACACACCACCTCTTCGTCGATTTTAAAGTAGCTTTTGACAGCATAAAAGGAAGCTGCCTTTATGCCGTTATGTTAGAAATTGGTATCACCGCAAAACTAATTCGGTTGTGTAAACGGACGTTGATTAATACCAAAAGCTCCGTCATGATCGGGAAGGACCTCTCCGGGCCGTTCGCTGTCAAACGAGGTTTCAGACGACTCCGATCGTGCGATTTCTCTAATCTAATACCGGAGAAAATAATTCAAGCTGCAGAGCTGAATAGAGAAGCTACGATCTTCTATAATAGTGTACAGCTTCTGGCGTACGAGTGAACGTGGGCAAGGCGAAATATCTCTTGTCTTCAAACAAACAGTCGTCGCATTCGCGATTTGGCTCCCACGTTCCTGTTGACAGTCATAACTTCGAAGTCGTATAGAACTTCGTCTATCATGGTACTAGCATTAACACCAACGACAATGTCAGCATCGAAATTCAACGCAGAATAACTCTTGCCAACAGTTGCCACTTCGGACTGAGTAGGCAATTGAGAAGTAAAGTTTTCTCTCGACGGACAAAACCAAACTCTATAAGTCACTCATTATTTCCGTCCTACTATATGGTGCAGAGGCATGGACTGATGAGTCGACGCTACGAGTTTTCGAGAGAAAGGTTCTGCGGAAGATTTTTGGTCATTTGCGAATTTGCTATGGCGAAAACCATAGTCGATGGAACGATGAGCTGTACGAGATATACGACAACTTTGACATAGTTCAGTGAATTAAGAGACAGCGCTATGCTGGCTAGGACGTGTCGTCCGAATGAATGAAAACACTCTAGCTTTAAGAGTATTCGACGCAGTACTCGCTGAATAAAGCAAAGGAAGAGGACGACGCCCACTCCATTATAACTGCGTAAGCGGTATCTATGCCAACAAAGAAGAAGAAGTTTGCCACGTACATTGGAAGAGAGAGACATTGAAGAGGTGACATAGAGAGAGAGATAAAGACATTCAAAAAGACAAGGAGAGATAGATATATAGTATTTACTCTTAGACTCATTTGTGTTCCTCACAAATATAGAGAGAAAGAGAGCGAGGTAGGCAGACTTGTTTTTAGTCTAGCTCTGAGAATTTCTTGGCTACTTCATCTCATATTGATTATGAATTGCTTAAAAATTCTTTTATATCCATTTTAATCGATTTGCTTTCGAAAAAACCACTTCAAGGAACTTCAATTACTTTCCAGATTTTTCGTTTTCGAGGTATTTGGAATGTAAGTCCTCAGTATTAAGAACTTCTATGCTTAAAAACTATAGTTGACGCTAGAGATAGAGTCATATTCGTTCGAACAAAGTGTTGCTGAATTAATAATGTTTATAAGCAGTACTCTGTAACGTTCAGAAAAAAAAGGAAGCTGCGTGTAGCAACTATAACTCACCAGATATTCCACATCACGCGTCTGAGTCAACTTTTGGGCGAATACAATCAAAGAAGATTGGTAAAAAGCAAAGGGAAAATATTGTCAACAAATTACCTTGGTTGCTTGCATAAGCTCGAGCCAATGCCGTTCACTGATAGCCGGATTCTGTAGTTCGGTGATGGCGCGCAATGAAGCCATCAACTCCTTGAGTATATCCACAATGTATGTGTATGGCGCCCAATCGCGTATACATTTGTCCAAAGTGCGTAGATCACGCGTAAACTTTTTACACTCGGTTTCCAATTCATCAGTGTCGATGCTGTGCCACGGTGTAGCATGCCACTCCACAATACAGGCCTCAATGACATGCACATAGTCCCACAATTGCTATAAGCGGAGAGACAAGAAGTTAAGTGGTTCTAAGTTGCTGTTAATGTGTGCTTGTACACTCACCTTTATGCGCCTCAGTTCGGCGGTGCATAGCTGCAGTGTTGTTGAATCCGCAGCATCGATGCCGAGTAGTATCGAGTAGCGTAGGTATCGACGGTGAAGTGAAGCAAGGTGGTCTAAACGAGCGCAGACAGCATCGCAGTGCTCATAAACCTTGTCGCAAGGAACGGAGAAGAACTGCAATTTGGAATGGATAAAGGATTTTTATCTTTCAAAAGTGTAGTCTATAAATCTACGCTTGGAATGTATTAATTTCTTCGTAATTCAGAATATTTTCCCTTTATTCTTAAATGACTTTTGGTGTGGGTACTAAAATTAAGTCAACAGAGGCTTTGACATAAATACATATATGATAAATCGCCGAATTTTTTGCCGAGACTCCTCCCTGTAGCCGATTACTGCGTCTCCGAAAACAATTGACCTATATTCAGAGTTTGGAAGGCACACCTGAGCTGATTTTGTAGTGTTTGAAGTAACTCGGTTCTAACATTTTTGTCGAAACTTTTATTGAAAGTTCAATTTGGTGCACCAACGTCATTTCTTCGGTGGTTTAAAGAATAAAATAACAACATTGTTAAATCTTACTCACCGGCAAGCGCGAAAACTGTTTGGCGTAATTTTGCACGCGACACATGAATATGACAATCATGGAATTAACACGCTCCCTCTGATAACTTTGGGCCTGCTCCAGCGCTTCCGAACGCGCAGCCGCTACATCCTTCAGATGCTTCCATTGCAACGGCAAATGATCGATATTCCTCAGCAACTGTTGATCAAATTCTACATTATAAGACTTCAGCAAAGCCATAATGTCCTTCAGGGGCTTAAACATGTTGTCGGCATAGACGACGTGCTTCTGGATTTGTGCCATAACAGCGAGTACGCGCAGCAAGCGGCGAAAGTGTCTCAAGCCTACGGGCAGCTGGAGAATTGCCAGACCATGACTGATGAAGTTAGTGAGCTCCTGGTGTAGAGAAAATGATAAGTGTGTATATAAAAAGAGACGCACCCTTTGCTAAGGCGCTTACATTCAAGGTGCGTTCCACGTACTGCAACAGCCAGCGTTTGTGGAGATGTGACCATTTGCAGATGTGGTTTAGTAGCGCATACTTCAGTGGATTTAGGTCGATGCTTAGCCAGCCATTTATGCGTTGTTGTCCCGTTAGTTGCTCAACGGCCTCGTGATGCTCATTGTAGCGGTCAATCTGGCGAAAGGGGATTTGATTAAAAGAATTATTAAGAATTATTACAATAATTAGACATATACATATGTATATGTAACTAAGTCTATATAGCAGCACATAAATTAGTTAACGAATTTATTTTGGCTTTCGGCTTTAACCAAAGCAAACTGAACACAGCTGCGTTTGCGTCAACCGCAATTGAAGCAGAGAAAATCCAATAAAAGTGTTCATAGTAGAATATGAAATTGTAAATCGAGCGAATTCTCAGTAAGTTATTGAAACTATATATGGTATACAGATAAATATACCGTGAATATGTGCTGTGTGACACAGTTGCTTTGGCTGCTGCTCGATTCATTGAGGCAATAAAATGCCGGCTCGACTGGTCAATTCCGTTACTGTTGGCAAGTGTGACCATATGTGTAATACAAGGGTAGTCGCATCGATAAAGTTTTTTGGGACTTGTCTCTCGAAAACTTTCTTATCTCATAAGTCTTGACCTCGTTTGATACCAGACCCATTTGCTTCGCTTCCTTATCCAGTCGAGAGAAAGCAGAACTATCGGCGCGGTAGTTGGTAACACGTTAGGGAGTTTCCTTTGTCAGCTTTTGGTGTTACTTAAGGTCAGCTTACAAAGCCGCATTAGATTTGCCGGGATACCAAGTTGAGATATGGCGGCATAGAGGTAGCTCCTTTCCATACCACCCTTATTGCAAAACCCATTGGTAGATTCTATCAGACTATACCAAGGACAGTAGAACAGTAATAGAACTTTCCCGGAAAATTAATTCTTAGTCAATGTGTTATGCCGTCTTTTCTAAAGAGAAAATAAATACCCACATCCTTCAGTTTACGTCAAAAAAATATGTTTGTGGCGTTTCGAAGATAAAGAGAGATCTGCAGTTTCTATATACTCGTATAAATATTACTGGTTAGGCGATAATTATAGAATTTTTTTTTTTAAGTATGGGTGACGACAGGCCTGGCATAAAAACCGGTTCTTTTCTGTAGTTACCGTTGTAACCACATGCAATCTCTGTTTACTCTTCATAGGGTAGGTAGTGTAAGTAAAGGCACCTTGACAATCTCAGTTTGAGAAAACTGCGGAGCTTCAGTATGTCGTAATTCTAGACTTGAAGTGAGGTAATTATGTATGTATAACATATTATATCATTGGAATCATATTGGTTGGCTATCGTCAACGAGCTGAGCTCGAGAAATCCGTTGGTCTCAATTCTGGTCCTGCAAAGATGTTAATTTTGGAAACTTTGTATCAAAGGAAATCATATGCTGTATTTTTAAGAGTAGGTTCGGTCGAATTATCACATTGCCTCTGCATGTAGTGCCAAACTTTTAAGTTGAATATTCAATCAGAAGCAGATGAGTATTTTCATTGTATTATTATTAGAATGAAAGAGTTTGGTTCCGTTTTCGAATCCCATGTAGTTCATATTTTTCAACTTTCTTTCTTAAGAAATTTTGCAATTGCTAAATGATAACGGTCAAATAGTTTGTGATCAAAACATTCCCTCAAATACCTAAGAGCCTGCACAACGGAAGCACACGAATTCCCTCTATAATAAAATATTTTACGTTTTTGCACTTAATGCATATCGCCCTAATGGAAGAGCCTACCAAACTCATCCAATCGACTATATGAGGAATGGACGCTTCATTTGGGTATTTTAATTTAATGCGCTCGCAGCTAATACATTTTGCAATCACACACTCGACAGCAATGACCGTTGGTTATAAATGTGGTGCACATCCACATACATACATACACACATATTATTAGCGAATGCAATAACCAAGCCTAGCAAATAAATGAGCAAAACTGCCGGGTTGATAGCGGGGAAAATATGCATGCCCAATGTGTAATGATGTATATGTGTGTGTGTGTTTGTTGCTTGAATCCAAATGCCTTTTGGTAATCGCTGCGTGGTTTTAGTGCGCATACTAATGCGGTTCCGGCTTGGTTGCGTTATGGGTCTACACTGAGCAGCAGCTGGCCACAGCGGCAACTCGAAATTGGCCAACTCATCACCTCTTGAGAAATTAGCCAACTAAAATTGCATGCATTATGAACAGCTGAGTCAATACGCGCACCGATTGCGAGTAATAAATTAGGTGGCAAACAGTTGCTTTTTGTGGAGCGCAGTGCTTTTGGTCACCATTTCGAGCGCCTCCTGTTGTGCCTATCAACTTTTTGATATTTCTTTGGGTTTTTTTGTTTCTTTTTTCTTACGGTAAATGCAATATTTTGCGTTTTAGTTGTTATAATAAATAAACTTCACGCATATTTTGTACTGTAATTTATTATTTAGACTTGCACCAACATATGGTACACCCTTATGTGGGGGTTACTGTGACCTACATAGAGTTTTTCTGCGCTGGGTCTTGCAATTGACTTTGTTGAGGAGGAAGATGTGTCATTTGGTTATAACATAAAGATATATTAGCCAGAAAATTGCTTCTGAAGTACCATACTATTGTACGAGTGAACTTCAAACTCTTATATTTCCATCTTTAATACGTCTATTAAGCCATCTAAGCTGTAGTTAGAACTGCAATAGATCAAGATCTTCTACTATTGCTTCTATTGCTTTCCTCGACGGGTACTGCGTCGAATACTACATACGGATGACATGACCTAGCCGGTGTAGCCGCTGTCTCTTAATTCGGTGAACTATGTCAATGCCGTCGTATAACTTATAAAGCCATCCTTCCATCGAATGCGATATGGGCCGATGCCAATGCGAAAAGGACAATAAATTCTTCTTTCTCTCGAAAACTCTAAGGCCGACTCATCAGATGTTGTCATCGACCATGTCCCTCTGTAGTCCGAAGATTTTGCATTGGATTTCCTTTGACTGGTTCCAAGATAGATGACATTATCTACACCTTCAAAGTTATAACAGTGGCGTTGCAAGTGCGACGACTGTTTGTTTGATGACAGGAGATATTTTGTCTTAACCTCGTTCAATACCAGTGGTGAATGGAGCCGTGTGTAGAAGTTCACGCAAGTGAGGAAAGTTCACTGAGCGCCATTCACTTGACTCAAGAAGCTCACTACTTCTGGTCTTAGAACAAGTATCCTCTGTTTTAGTGAGAAGGTGAAACATCTCCTCCCCGAGGTTGTGCGCTGAGTTTGGGATCCGCCAATTAAAAAAACACGACTAATAAAAAATCCCACTACCTGATAACCAATTTTTTAATCGTCAGAAATCAGAAGCATTCTGAATTGATTGAGATCCTGAAATACTGTTGTTACGTCTCGTACTAAATTTAGGGGAAGCAGTCGCCTGAGGCCTTCACCAATAAGAGAAGAATTTTCAGAAGCTCTGGGAGCTTAGTTGAGAGGTTCTTATGCATCCTCCTTAAGCAACCAAAATTATAATCAAGGTCGCCGCAACAGTGCCGGAAAATGACGTTTTATACATTATACGAGATCCTGGTGCTGTGCCAACTAACCAACTGTCTTTACGAATAACAACTGGTTTAAGTCTGAACACAAAATTGCAATGGTAAGTAGAGGAAATTCCGTTACTTTAAGTTATCAGCCGGCACAGAGGTTTTTAACTAATCAAAATGTCATTCGAAGTAAACTTGTCAGCAAGTTATAATTAATTTGGTGACATATGTATGCCAATTTACGACTTCAAGTAAATTCTACTGCAGATGTACGAGGAGTTATGTTATTTTTGGCATTTACAGGAACTCATATTGATTATCAGCGTTCGTTGAGTCACACCCAGATGACCCATTACATTTGATAAATGCTTGGCCAATTTACGATAATGGGCCACAAGATGACAAGTGACAGGGATGCCATCTACACAAAATTCTAGCATATTCGAGCAGCTGTTTGTTTGTATTAGTGTTGGTCTTAGAATTAAACCAAAGAAAAGCATAAGAAGGGACGATGAATGATGTGTTGTGGTTATGAGAGTTCATAGCTGCTTTTGACCCTCAAGTCAATGGTGTTAGTGTGCATGTGTATGTGTGTGTGAATGCTTGTAGGCTAGTATGCATATAAACGAATTTTGGGGATAATTGGAAAATTGGTTAACATCACTCTTGGTTGATTATGCTGATGTGCTAAACATAATCGCTTCAGTTATTTTAAGGATCGCCGGCGGCTTAAAAATTATATACAAACTTACATATATTTATGTATGTAGGTTTGTGTGGCATATTTTTCAGTAAGGGAGTATGTATGAATCTGTGTAATTTCTGAAAGCTATATTGTGCGGAAGTAATGCTATTAGTCTAGAAATATAATTTTTAAACTTTTCCAAAGTTTTTCTGCAGTAGAAGTCCTCCAATCGCTTATTATTGAAGATTGGTTTTCGGAAAATGCAAAAGAACAGCTGGACGACGATAAGGAGTACCGTGTTGCAGTGGAGAAAACAGACTGCCTACTTCGCAACGTTATAATCGTGCGGGATAGGATAGATACCAAGACTTGAAGAGGGAAGCAAGACGCATTTGCAGAAAAAAAAGAGAGAATGCTTGAGAATGAAGAGCTTGAGAAGCGAAAGTTCTACGTAAAGATGCGGCGACGAACAGAAGCTTTCAAGACCGGAGCATACTCTGATCTCTGGCTGATTCCAGATCATATTGTCCATGCACCGGATTTCCCAGTCGACGACGATGGACCAGATGTTTCATCGACAAGTAGGAAGTTCGAACAGCAATTACCCGGCTGAAGAACAACAAAGCGACGGTGGACTGATAAGAACTGATAAAGCGCATACATCAGCTTCTTCGTAGAATGAGTTCAGCCTCCTCAACATCGCATATAAGGTTCTATCGAGCGTACTGTGTGAAAGAGTAAAGCCCACCGTCAGTGTAGGTTCAGGCCTGGAAAATCAACAACTGACTAGATATTCACCATGCCCCAAATCTTGGAAAATACCCATGAAAAGAGAATCGACACGCACCACCTCTTCGTCGATTTCAAAGCTGCTCTTGATATCACGAAAAAAAGCTGCCTTTATGTCGCGATGGCCGACAGAACTAACAGCGCGAAGGAAAAGCGATTGTTGTAAACTCGACTTTAACCGCGCAAGTGATGTCTAAGCCAATAAAGAAGAAGAAGAAGAATGATTCCAAGTTATATAGAATGAGGAATATTTCAATTCCTGATACTTCGACAACTTTGAGGAATTGAAGGTTAAGACAAGTCCAAAATATATTCCTAACTATATGCTCTCTATCACAAAAAAAAGAAATCAGACAAAGTTTTGGGCTTTTGAAAGTTCATCTCTTGGATAAGCATACGTAATGGCTTTGTCTGTACCGGTTCCATAAAAAAACATCTGTCGGCAATATAAAAAATTTTATCGCACATTACTTTGATAAAGTATGAGAAAATATTGAACGTGATTTGTTTCTTATATCCTTTAAATATTGTGAGGTTATCAAGCTGCAGAAGTTATGTTACATCAAAAGCATCCAATTTGCCATTGATGACAGCCCATTGCACACAAGTACTGTTACTAGAGAACAAAAACACTACACGCAAAGTATGCTGACATTCAAGAATAATAGGGGTCAAAAGCCTTTGTGCACCAATCTTGTGAGTAGACAATCTTGGCTATTTCTATTCTTCATAATGTCTAGTGCGGCACGAAAGCATCTTCCTAGACATATATACATACATATACATACATAAATGTGTAAGGCGTGACTCACCTGCATTTTGAATGCCTCCATGATGGCGTAACCTTTACCAGTGACAGCTTCCTTTTCGCGTGCGCCTTCTAAGGTGGCTTGTAGCACCTGCTCTCGCTGCTGTTCCCACAGAAAGGCGTATGCGTTGAATTGCGCCGCGAAGAGTCGCGCATCGCGAATAGTCGTTGTGAGTGCAGCGTGTATGTCGGCATTTAGCTGACGCAGTTCGTCGGCAGAGATGTCTACGGACAAAAAATAAAGCAGTTTACAAGCATGTCTAGCCAAGAAGCACGATGTGAGCATAGTTGAGCTGAGTCTAGGTTACACTTGCACGTAATATATCTGACTCTTTTTTGGGAATGTAATCCATCTATTCATTTAATTTTATTACATATGTTCTGATAAATTTGTAAGCTCTATTTGGATATCCAAAGACTGTCCATCATGTGAACTTATAAATCTATCTACATCCAAATGTCATGGGATAAAATCAATCTAGTATAATTTTGAGGTTATAAATATCAGAGGAAACATTTACGCCATAAATCTATCAACCCTCAGTTATCATGAGCTTATCACTTAGTACAATTTTGAGGTTATAAAGTTTGGCTAAAGCTCTACGGCATCTTTGGTATTTTCGCATTCTTGAATTTATTTAAATATCAAAATGAAGTGTGAATAACGAGACAGACCACAACAATTCTACCAACCAAGCTCACAATTAAGACGTTAGTATCGGTTTCAGATAAGAAATTCGTAGTTCTTTCACCTGTTTGGTCTCCGTTACTCTGCTGCGATCGTACTGCTTTAAACGCTAGTTCCTGCAGCTGTAAACGCTTCGCCACAGCCACCTCATGAAACGTTGACAAACTCGCATTTCGTGTCTGACGCTGTTTTCGGTCCTCTTCCGTGTGTCGTCTGTGTTGCAGTCTCGCGAAGCTTCGCAAGTTTTCTGCTTGCAACACGTAATCATTATTATTGCATTCAACGGTATCTACCACAGCGCTATCGTCATCATTTAAATTATTTTTGTTGTTTTTGTCATTATGTGCATCTTCGTCTCCGTCGCTGCCATCGTCGTCGTCGTCTTCATTGTCATCAGACAGCGTCTTGTCGTCAACAATTCGTTGCGGCATGCAACCGTGGCTAGTCTGGTGTATGTCCTCCAGCAGCTGCTCGACAATTTGCTGAAAATTATTTTCTACACTCACGTTGAATGATGGCACGAAGCGTATTTCCGTATTTGTATGCCACACATCTGACGCCGTCTCCGCCACCGACGCCTGCGCCTCGGTCTCAGCCGGCAGCAACTCTAATTTCACCTCAAACAGTGGCATTGCGGTTGCCGCCGACACGGCAGACGGCCTGTTGAGGTGTTGGTGTGCCATTATAGCGGCACTTCTGTTGCTGCCACTACTGCTGATTGCAGACATTACTCTCGTAGCCGTTGTTGTTGCTGTTGTTATTGTTGTAGTCGTTGCTACCACTGGCGGTGCAGGTGTTTGCGGGCGTGGCGACAACAACAATCGCTGTTTGCCAACGGCTGCCGCAACTGGTTGTTTATGAGGCGCGTACAGTGTCTCTACCCCCGCACCCGTGCCACCCGCAACGCCAGCGTCAGCGTCGTCATCATCATCAGCGCCAACCTGCGCAGGTGTGTTGGCGGTTGACGTGTTTGCTGCCGTGTAGAGTGTTGTTGGCGGTGTTGTTGTTCCTCGAGTTGACAACTCTTCATATTCGTTGGCGGTGTTCACCATTCGGTTGTGAAAATACGCCAAACTGTGCGGAAGAGAAAGGGGGCGAGCAGGCGGTCGACCGCCGCGTGCGACGGAGCGTATGAGTGATGTGCAAATTAAATTGAGTGCATATTGAGTGAGTTGCACGCAAGCGTTGCAAACAAACATAGCGGCGGCGGCGGCGGCGGTGTGGCATGTTGGCAAAAACTCGCGGCATTAAATGTGAAAACATTAAAGTGTGTTAAAATAAAATAAAAGCAGCGCCCGACATACATCAGCGCTTGCCGTGTGCTGGCGTGCGGCGGGTGCAGTTGGAAATGGTGTTGGGGATGTTGTGGCAAATGAAATATGCCAACAGCGTGCAATAGAATAGCGGCTGTGCGGGTGTGGCTGCAGGCTTGCATGTCGTTGCGCTGCTTTGGCATTCGCATATTTGCGTTTTTGCGGCCAACCATTTTGAATGCGGGTGTTTGTGCAAGGACATTTGCAACTTTTTGTTGAACTTGTTAAATTTATAACAACGAGCGGCAGTAATGTAATAAAGGGAAATAATGTGGCCGGTGATTGAAGAGCACTTTTCGTTGCTTCAATTGCAATGAGTGCATTGGAGTTCCCAAGTGATTTAATAGCTTGATGGGTGTGTGATTATGCAATATAAAATAAGAAAAATTCGTAAATTTATTATTTTTTTAATTAAATAATTGTGCATTTGGTCTTTTAGCAGTTCTACTTTTTATTTTTGGAAGTTTGTAAAATCGGTTTTTGGAGCGCAAACTTGTGATTGTATCTGTGAATCGAACGACTTAAATATTTACTTTAATTTAGTGAAGAAAAGATTTTATATATTACATAACATACTTTTCAATTTTCTTTAATAATTTTGATTCAATGTATTGTATTAATTGCATACCCTGTATATTGTATATTGTAAAAAACAAGCACATGGAAATCGTAACTAAAACCTCGGGAAAAATGATATTTCAAAAAATCTTGCATCTTGCTTAATTACTTTGCCAAATGTGAGCGCGATCTGTCAACCAGTATGTTAACAGCAGCTGCTTAAGTCGGTACACCTCAGTAGTGTTACATCAGTAGTGTGTTGCGATTTTTACAATGACTTAAAACAACGAACAAAGAACTTGTCTAAAATTTTGTATTTCTAACCAAATTTCATGTGCGGAATCATTGCGAATGTTGGAAAAAGGTTTTATTAAAAATTATCGTTCAGAAGGACCTTCAATTTATTAAAACTGATGGGTAGTCGAAAAAGTCTTTTCGTATTTCTAATAAAATTTCAATTAATTTTTTTTAATATTTATAATGAACTTTAATAAACCAAATATGTACTATTTTGGTTGACCACTTTTTGCCATTTTTCCGCTAGAGACATTATTCCATCAGTGTAAAACTTCTCTGGTTTTTCGGTGGAAAACTGCGACAAGTAATTTTCACAGGTCTCTCTTGAAGCCAACTTTACTCCATTAAGGGAGTCCTGCATTGACCGAAACAAATGGTGGTCCGACTGTGTAAGGTCAGGGCTCTATGGTGGATGAATCAAAACTTCCCTCATCAAAAGAAATGTGTGGTCTAGCGTTGTCTTGATGGAAGACGAAGCCCTTTATGTTGATCAGTTCAAGCCGTTTTTTCTTGCTTGCGGTTGCTTGCTTCAGTCTCATCAATTGTTGACAGTAAAATTTAGATTCAATCGTTCGACCAGACTAGAGCAACTCACAGTGGATTTCAATCCCACAACACAATCAGTATAACTTGCCGTGGCATCAATCCTGACTTTGCGACCATTTGTTGAGCTTCACCACGCTTGAAGCATGATCTTTTTGATCCACTTATAGTCTCCTGTTACCATTCACTTCAGAGATGGTTCGATTTCATTTCGTTTTAGCAAAGAATCGCAGATGTTAACTCGGTCCAAGATGTACCACATGAATTGTCTGTGAAAAGTTTAATGGACCGAATTAACATCTGCGATCTTGCATTTAAATGGTTAAAAATCGCTTGATGATGAATGTTGAGTTCCTCAGCTATGTAATGGCTGCTTATGTGACCGTCCTAGTCAATCTTTTCCATAATTTCATCAACTTTTTCAACGATAGGTCTACCAGAGCGAGGTGCATCTTTCACATCGAAACTTCCAGAACCGCAGCGAGCGAACCATTGTTGAGCTACACGAACTGATACAGCATCGTCTTCGTAATCTTCATAAATTTCATTGGTGGCTTGCGTGGCATTCTTCCCTTTTTTATACAAAAATTTCAAAATATAGCGAAATTCTTCATTGTTTTCACTAATTTTTGAACAGCTGTAATTTTTAACTTCCCCGAACTTTTTTTGGTTAAATGAAGCTTAAAATCTCACCTTTCCAACATTACATAACTAGTATGTTACAATGTGTGCGATATACTCGTACTTTTCGTGGAAAAAACCTTGTCTTATATCTTGAGACACCCTTATATGCATATATGTATATACAAATAATCAGATGACGAGATAAGTCGATTTAGCTATGTTCGTCTGTCTGTCCAGCTGTCTGTATATACGCGAACTAGTCTCTCAGTTCTTTAGATATCGATCTGAAATTTTAGACATGCTCTTTTCTCCTTAATGACCTCATTTATCGAAAATATAGGGTTTGTATGCAAAACTTTTTCACTTGACAAGATCTTTGTTATAAGGATTTCACATGTGAGAGGTGAAGACTTTCTTATTGTGAAATAAGTGACAACGTTGTAAATTATTTTCTTCTTGTCCTTGTTAAGCTTTATTAGTTTGTTAACTCCCAAAAAATTATAAAAAATCGTAATGTGATGTGCAATGAGTTCTTAAGTGATTTATGACTTTACTTGACTATAGACTTATAGCTGATATGATTCAGTCTCATTAATGATGTGATGTCATATTAAACATATGCCGCTAAACTGATGTTTTTAAGTGCTATAACTGATGGTTGGATGAGGTGATATTTTAAGAAATGGTGCTGATATTATGCACCAATTATCCATTAGACCACAATAACACATTGCTTAGTTTTAAAATTGTTTCACCTACATGATTTAATGTGATAATAATAATGATAATGGTAAATGATGTGGGGTTATGAAATGTGATGTGATTTAAAATTACGTGATTATGATGATGATCTTGGTGATGCGGTTTGTACTAACGTGATAATAAGCGACTTTTTGCCACTGATGATACATCACTTATGCTACGATGTGATGCAATGCTGATAATTTGTATTAAATATTTATTAGTAGTATAATACATACATATGTATTGTGACTTGATGATATGATGAGGTTGGTCAGATATATGAGTGCTACAATGACGCGGTTCGACATGATGTGATGTGATAGTCACGTCGTTGAATTCATTATGTGATATCAGTTGATAAGTCAACTTTAATGTGAAAAAAATGTAAGAAGCAGATGATGTTGACCAGACACAATAGGACAAAAAGTTAAAGTGCAACTTGACAACGATTATGTCACCTTGTGACGTGCCAAAATTTCAAGCATGTGACATATTTGATCACCTGACTTTAATAGCCATGCGCACTTCTTGACTAATCAGTGCCTCCACACCGGCTAAATACTTGTTGTAGCTGCGTCGCTGAGCAGTAGGAAACTTGCGTAAGAACTACAAAAACAATTTCCGAGTGTAAGCGAAAACTTCCAGACACACACAACAACAAAAACAAAATTCACCTCCTGTATGCATTGGTGGTCATGCCCTTCAAACTCGCTGCGCTGCTGGTCATAATCGAAAAATAAACAGAAATTGGCAATCAACAGTCGATTCAATAGACGCCGTGTCTCATCGCATTGCACGCGCCGTTGCCGTAGCCGTTCCTGCTGCTGTTGTGCGTCTAATAGGTTACGCCCGTAGGCGCAACTTTGGTAGAGTGGCTCCCGACTCCACCGGCGTATACTTTGTATGATGGCTAGTAAATTGCGCTGTGTTTGCTTGAGGCGATTATAGAGTCGTTTGGAACGCTCATAGATTTCATGCATCAATGCCGTATCTGTGTGGAAAGTAAATTTGAAGGGAGTGAATCGTGAATCGCTGAAATGTGATATCGGAATTTAGTAGGAGCATGAGGAGTAGAATTTTTCACTGATTGATAGTTGGCTGTCTGTATGTGTGCAAGTGCACTTCGTCGTTTGCCTAATATAGCTAGCGTTATTGGGGTTCCTAATCAAGTTATGTTGGTTTTATTCTTTGTTTTAAGGGCCTAATGTAGCGTTTTGTTTCTAATGAATTGTTTGATGGGAAGAAATATTTATGTTTTCTATACGGTCAGAAATAGTGGGACTAACAAATAATTATAAGAATTTGTTTGTTTTTAAGCTGTATAAAGTTTTTGAACCACAACAAGTGGTAATATTTATTTAGTGGCGTTTGACCGGTGAAAATAAAGTTTGGAAAGTGATTTTGCGAAATACGTTCTGGAGATTTGATAAAAGATTGACTTTTGTATTATCTGCGTCTAGACCAAGGCACCATGGAAACAATTAAAAGTCTCCTGTGCTCTTGTCTCGGATTGGCAAGACTACGCTATTAGCAAATGGGGTTCCCACAGTATGATATATTTAGGGAGGTATCGATAGTGAGGCCACAGAGTCTGTTGAAATTCGCGTCAAGCGCTGGGTTACTAAAAGATGACTACTCTTCATGGACCTAGTAACTGAACTACATCTGGTATCGCAAAGGACCAATAATCAATTGATTCCTCTCGCCATTTCGAGCATTTCACTTACAAAAAATACTGAATATGCGGTCTCAGTCGCAAAAATAACCACTTTCCTAGGCGATAATTTAAAACTTTTCATCAAAGTGTTTACTTCTCTTTATACGTCATTTCATACTAAATTGATTTCCATTCAGAATCTTCACCGGCTTACCCTTTGAAACAATTATCTAACCAAATTTGTTTAGTGTCACTTTTGCCGTTCATCGCTTACCATACGTGCGCCATGTGAGGGTAGCGCATGCCACTTCCACGCGTTCGTCAATTGTATTCACTTCATGGCGAATCAGTTGCAACTCGGCAGCGCTACCAATAATGCCGCCAACACAAGCATCATCAGTAGACAGACCACGAATACCATTGTAGAATTCGCAGATTTTGATGAGTTTCACTTTGCGTTGCCAAAACTCGTCTCTTTCGGCGTACAAATCCAGCAAATTGCTCGCCAACGCATTCGGTCCTTGTTGCTGTGTTAACGATGCATTTGTAGCGGCTGACAATGACGCAGTTACCGCTGCTGCCAACTCCATGCTGTCGCTATCTTCAAATCCCCCAGCCGCTTCCGCTGTCTCCCGCAACGTTGCTGATTGATTTTCAAGCTCGTGTTGAGCCTGAGTGGTTGCCATAACGCCGGCAGCCTCAAACGTTGATAGATTGTTGACGCTAATGTCGTTGCTGCCGCGCCGCAGCCCGCTCGCCTGTTGCATGGCCAGCAAATGCTTGACCTCTTGCAAAAGTCCAAATAAATCCGATGAGAAATTCATTTGCAGCGATTTTGCCTTTGCACTCGATTTCGGTGCGTCTTTGATGCTGCTGCGGTTTTGTTTGTTATCGTCGTTGTTGTTGTTGTTACTAACACTCATGTGAGTTTGGTTGTTGTTGCTGTTGCGGCTATTGTGATTGCGCGAATGTGCCAACGCTGCGGTGATTGCACTGCGAAAATTTGCGCCAAAGGTGTAATTTCCACTAGCGCCGCTCAAATGACCGCTGCCGTCACTGTTGTTGCTTTGGCTGTTGCTGTTGTTGTCGCCGAGGGACATCACACGTGCATCAAGTCCGTCGGCTATCCTCTTGCATATGGTCTGCTGCCAATTGTGCCAGATTTTCAACTGCAAATTGCTAAGCTTTGTTGTCAAAATATCTCGTCGCGTATTTAGTCGTCGGTAGGCATTTACTGCGTTAACGGTCCCTTCACCGGCAACACCTTCTTCATGCCAAGTTTCGTTGTATTCCATATTGTTGCTGTTGCTAATTGTTTCGTTGGCTCCGGTTGGAATGTCGGCGTTAAAGAGTCTACGAAGAATGTGGTGTTAATCGTTTGTGAATAAAGCTAAAGGAGAATGTTGAAGTAACGAAAGGTGGATTTGGTGCAAGCCTCATCCTAATTTCAATGCCTTTGTTGTTTCGTTAATTTGGACCTTAATACATTTTCCAAATTATTGTATGAGCTATTAGTAGGGTTACTTAGTTTTGGCAGGCATTATGCTTGATTAAAATCACGATTTATATTTCCTAATTGAAAATATTAACAAAGTATTGGTGTGTGACTTCGCTAATATTGAGACGTACACCTAATTGTAGGCAAAGTGAATTAATAATGATTTAGCACTGCAGTGATTAGAAATAGGAGAACACTTTGTGGATTAAATTAAGTCCAGTTGTTCACTATTTTAAATTTCTTGATCATATTTTCGTTTTGACCATACTCTCGTTTATACTACAAGCGATGTTGGGGGACATACTAATGTGTTTTTTTGGAAAATAAGCTTCGAAAGCATAATCATACCACAACGGCATACTTTACCAGAGAAAAATGCCTACTTCACTCTAATAGATAGTAAGGATGAACTCAAGCTTAAGTGGAACTGGTTTCCAGTTGATTCCCAAGAAGCAGATCCTTGTGAAACCAGAAAAACTCCTATAGTTGGATACTAATGAATATTTCCTCAAAAAATGTTTCTTTCCATTAAATTCGGTACAAAATTTTCTTTTGTTAGTAACACTTCCTGACTATTGCAGTGTCTTCCAAGCGGAGACTGCAGCCATTAAAGTAGCAGTAGATCTACTGCTCTGGAGTGCATACTCTTTCAGAGAAGTGACCATCCACTCTGGCTAGAGCGGCGATACTGGCGTTGAACTCATTAACAGTGCGTTCAAGGCTGGTCAAAGAGTGCCTAACCTCGGTATCAATAACATTAAGTGCCTTTGTGATAAGACTAGTATGGCTGCCAGGGCACAGTGGAATCGCAGGAAACTAAAAAAACTGATGAACTAACAAGAAAAGGCACCCTAGAACCGCTATCGGTAGAATGGGAGCGGGTCGGTCCTTCCGTATCCTCTTGTGTTATACTACTAGATAGCTGAGCTTTGCGGAAGCTCGGCCAGCACTGGGCCACCATCGGTACATCCGCTGTCGCAAAAGCCTTTTGGATCGCCAAGATCGATTGCAAGAGATCTAGTGATCCTTTTACCCCCATTAAGGCTAGCTTCTCCCTTGTTTTGTAGCTTTGGAGAAGTAAAGCTGGGAATCCTACTAGACGCCACCTGCAGAAGCTGTCTAGAAGAAGATGAGGTGGAAGCAAGTCAACACTTAATCCTTAACTGCCCCTGTTTCTTTACTCGTACTTTCAGACATCCCACCAAACTTATTGAAATGGAAAATAAACGCCTAAGTAATTTGTATTGTCTACTAAGCGTTTTGCTAATTTATAAGTCCGAACACAGGAGTTCTTCTTTTCTATGGCTTCACAAAAAATCCACATGCGATATCTGATCAGCCATACATATAACCTATCCAGAGTACGTAAAATGCTTGACAAGGTAGCTGAGAACGCTCAAATCACTATACTATGCAGTTGATGGAGGACGTAAATGAACACAAAAAGAAAATGATGAAAAGTTGGTTGGGATTTCCTTTGAAGGATCGATGAACAAGACAACTAGTATGGCCTTCCACACTTCTGCCCTTGCGATAAATGCAAATGTTTCATATGTACTAACGCACTATAAGTAAACTCTACAACAGCTTTGCGCAGTTTACCGTTATAACCTTTAACGTGCTGAGAGTGAATGCTATTGAAACTAATAGCAGCTGAAAATACGCGTGAGCAGGTAAGTAGTTGCCTACTCAGTTGATGCGAGTGAGTGCAAATTCCAATCGATTGCGCCAGCTCATTGAGCTTCAGCAAGTTATATGTGCAGATATACATATGAGTATGTATGTATGGTAGCTACAGATGTAGATGTGCACAGTACTCACATTGTCTTCATAAAATTATGCAGTTCACGCGATGTCAGGGCGTCTATGCGTTGCATATGCTGTTCCAACCACATTAGAGCGCCGGCGGTGGGCGGAAATCCCCACTGAATCGGTATGGCAGACACACCACGAAATTCAAATTCTAACAGCACTTTATGCGCTGAAGCCTCCAGCTGCTGCAACTCTTCGTCGTAGATATGAAGAAGATGTGACTCAATGACGCGAAGTTCCGGTAGAATTGTGCCTCGCTGTAGGATGCCACTGCCAAGCATTACCGTTAGCTGGCAAGCACACAAACATATAAGGAACGGGTAAATGTGGGCAAAAAAGAAAGAGAGGGAGAGAGAAGTAGTGAAATGGCAAATAATTTGAACATTAAAGTCAGACACACCTTGGTTAATTGCTCCCAGTTTTGGCAATCCTTGTACGCCTGCACGAATATCGTTGCCAACTTCTGTTCCAGCGCGTGTATATGTACGAAGAAGTTACGGAGCTGTCGCTTAAAGTGCGTCCATTTGCTGCTGCTCGGCAATTGCGTATCCAACTGTGCTGCATCGAATTCGGTTAGAGTCCATTGTTCAAAGTGCTCCTTGAATTGTGTGTGCACCTGTGTCGAGAGGTATATCAGGTTTCATTTACTGTGAGAGTGTGAGTGCACGGCATCGACTTTAATTTTTCTGTCCATGGTGTGACCAGAATTAATGTTAGAAATGAAAATGGCTTATTGGTGATGGCTGGCGGAAGTCGACTTAAGTTTCAGCCCAAGAAACTTGGAGTCTAACAAAACAGACGGAGAAAACGTCAATGATTTGACATTTGAGTTTTGAACCTTACAATGTCTTCCCAATCAGACCCCGTTATTTATTTTTCTACGAACTGCATTTATTTTAATTAAGAGAGACAAATTAGGCGTTCAAACTAACGGTTATAATAATGAAGCTAAGTGAATGAAATAGGTCTGGCCGACCTCGAAATCCAATACAGGAAAGTTCTTGTGTGGAAAGGTATATTCTCTCGACCAACAAAGACCAAACTCTATAAGCCAATCGTCATCTTCGTCTCGCTATATGATGCAGATGGACGATGACAACATCTGGTGAGTCGGCGCTAGTCGATGGAACGATGAGCTGTACGAGATATACGGCGAAATTAACATAATATTGCGGTATTAAGAAACAACGGCTGCACTGGCTAGGTCATGTCGTTCGATTGTATGAAAGCACTCCAACTTTAAGCGTATTCGACGCAGTACCCGCCGGGTGAAGCAGAGGAAGAGGAAGACCTCCACTCCGTTGGAAAGACCAGGTGGAGAAAAACCTGGATAAACTTGGAATCTCCAATTGGTCCTTAACAGCAGAAAGAAAGAACGACTGGCGCGCTGTTGTAAACTCGGTTATAAAGAAAAAGAAGACGGGAAGATAGAAAAACTATAACTCACCTGTCTGACACGCTCGTTCAGTTGTTTGCCACGCAGACCACCAAATTCTATTTTCTCGAGATTTTGAAACGACACGGCAGCCTCAAATAGTGTGCGCATATCGCACAACTGCGCCAAAAACCCGTCAAGTGTGCAACCAAAAACATCGTCGGGCGAGAAACGCCAGAGCTCATAAGCTTCCGTGCTGTTGTCAGAAGAAGCTGAAGCGGCCATACGGGATGTGCTGGGTATGGCGGGCAACAACTGCTGATTGCTGGAATATTTCTCCTTGTACTCCAACAAACGAGACCTGCAATAAGAAAAACATACACTTACGGCTCACCTTGAAATTCAGCACCAAATAGCCTACTTAAGCTGCTCCATAACCTCCATCGATTTGGTTATCTTGGACAAACCCTCATCAGCATCGCCTTGAAAGAGTAGTGGGAAATCCAAATCCTCGCTGGCGCGCCGCACCAACAACTGACAAACGCAACGCAGCAGCACCGTCATACGTTGCGTACTGCGGTAGTAGCGCGCATGGGTCCAAATGAGATGCAGCACATGCACGAGCGGATTCACCAATTCGCCGGCGGCGTGAAAATTGACAGCGTTAAAAGCGGCCGTCTGACGTAGTAACGGCTGCAGCCACAACGTGTTGTCCTCGGCCTCGTGCCACGCGCATACCAAGCGCTTGAAGACCCTCACGAATGGCTCGTAGTAGGGTGAATCGATGCTCTGCAGTATGTGTGTGAGTGCTTTGTGTGTCGGTGTGCGTAATTGTTCGTAAATATTTTGCAGATTTTGCTTGCGGTTAGACCAGTAGGCGATTTCGTGCGCGGGGAGCGTCACCAGCACTACACTCTTGATTGGCTGGTTGCTGCTTCTTGCTTGAACAGCACTGTGGCACTCGGATCTTTCGATAATTATATCATGTATCTGTGTTGTCCAGTTAATGTACATCTCCTCGAGCGATGTGCGAAACTTCGGCTCGATGGCTGGTGCGAGATTACTATGAATGAAATGAAATGTGCTGAAGGGTCAGTAATTAACTTTAGAGCCAAGTTATTGAATTGCTAAGGAAAAAGAAAACAATTTTTTGATAGTCTGATTTTAATTTTTTTCCACCTGAAATAATTAACGGATCGACAAATTCAGTCCTTTACTTCCATCGAGCTAGCTTGAATGTGGTGATTTCCAACTCAAACTAAACGTCTCAAGTTCTTTATTGAAGATCTCAAAACTAAGGGAAAATTTAAGCCAGTTAAGCCCCAAAATAGCTTTGGAGTTGACTTCAATATACAACATAGGAAGACTTCCTGATTAGCCGCAGTATATCTAGTACAAATATAAGCTCATTAGCATAAGACACGACTTGTTTCATGCGAACAGTTCTTCATCCATAACGAGTCGAGTCATTGAACTTTTACTACATTCCCAACTGCGATTCAAATATGGTAAGTAGCGGCAATCAAACTGTATACGTAACACCATCCCTAGGCCATTGTCATTCAACTCGTATGAACTTCCGTTAATTACTTTTTGTCTGCCCAAACTTCTTTCACTTCGGAAAGAGTTAAAAGGCAGAACGTTGTGTTTCGGTTTTTCTCTTTGTTCTTCGTCAACATTGTCGACGCTGCCAACTTCTGCCTCACTTTACTCCTTCTGTTTCGTTTATGCTCCTTTGGCTTATTGCATTTTGCCCTTCGCATTTAACTCGACGTCAATCCGCGTTTCGTAACCTGCACACACTCAAAGTGTTCATTGACCTATTTAAGGTTGTTTATGTTTTATCCGTGCAAAGTGACCAACGGCCGTATGGAAAGGGGGAACATGGATGGATGCGGCTTTAAACGTTAAGCTGTTGCCATTTCATTCGATTGATTTGCATTTCAACCAATACTCAGGCACGTTTCGTCAATCGAGGATTCGTCTAATCGCCCAAAATGGTTACACAACTGTCATCAAGCAGCGCTGGTTCGAAAGTCCGTTTCCCGTTGGCTCAGCGGCAGCAGCCAAAATTTAAATTTCAAGCAAATCAATAAAGTAAAAATAAATATTGGAACAGGGATTAGCATGGAACGGAATCGAAAGCTGTAGCGCTGAGTGCTTTTCTGTTATTGTTAAAAGTTGGTCAGAACCGACGAAACGGTTTGTGCCTGGTTGCTTGTACATAGTTGCGAACGGCGGAGAAGTTGTTGTGTATACTAAAGTTTGCATTAGTTATGACACAGTGTGGCGACGGGCGGAAAAGAGTTGTTAAAAGTGCACTTGTCTTGCAGCCTTGTGGTGGCTAAATATGTCATAGAAAGATGGAATATTTTAAGATATCGGCAACAACCGAGAGAGCGAAGATCAATAACCCTTTGGGGTATATAAGGGTAAATAAGATCCATAGCCGGCCAAATCTTAACTTGAACTGAACACGGCAATAAAAATGAAAAATTATTAATGAGCGCAGTACTAGCGCTGATCTAAAGATAGTTTTCTGTCCAGACTAGAGAAAGCATCAAGCTACTTCATTATGAGAATCGTTTGGGTGCCTGGTCATAGCGGAAACGCTGGCAACTGCAAAGCCAACAAGCTGGCCAGAGTGAGTAACGTTGTTCCGCTCACATTGTGGTGGTACCCAGTTGGATCTCTATTGGCATCTAACATTCTAGTAGTAGACCAATGGACCTCGTCTCAGCTTAGCAGACTTTGGGCGCCGACCCACTTCTGTGCGACTGCAACATCTTTTTGGCTTAGAGTAGAACGACGGAGATCTCAACTACTAGTCCTTACCAAAGTTCATATTGGCGCACTGTGTCGGATTAAGACTAAACATTTTGAAGTTGCCAAAGTGATATAGAGGATGGTGAGGTAGAAATATCCACTTTATTTCTCCTCCATTGTCCAGTCTTTGCAAAACTGTGGATGAAACTTCTCGACAGTCTTACCATCGGCGAACCAAGACACATAGACAAAACTGATATTTTTGATAGCATGAAAGCGCTTTGTCGATGTGTAAAGGTCCCATGAACTATTACATAGGAGTTTTAAGTATAAAAAGCTGTTCAAGTGAGATCAGTGCTAGGATCGACCTATAACCTAAACTGAAATTCTTTCACTTTTTAATGTGTTTATCACATGAAAACATCCCACAGTACAAGCTCGAAGTGAATTCGTATTTTCCACAACAAAGTTTGTTGTTCTTTTTACTTTGCATTCCTCTCCGCCGGTCTGCTTAAGTAATCCATTTACAATTAATTTACATTTCTGGTGTCCGAATTTCGCTAAGTTGCAGTAGTAAGGGTTTAATATAGCAAGCATTTTAGTTTTTTCTGCCTTATCTGTCGGTGAAACGCTTTTGGCCACCCTTAGCAAAACGGTAAAGGAAAAATAAAATTATTGTTATAAATGGAAAAACAAATGCAAGCTTAATCTCCGATTTCGTCAGTAGCATGAAGCTTTCCGAAGGTAATTTATAATTTAAAATTAAATCGGAATTTTAGTTATCTGACGGTGGCAGTTTTATAGAATCCACATCGTTACTCGTAAATATCTTTGTAATAGCGTACCTTTGGGCGCATTATAAATTGATTGTGTATAGTTTTAAGTAATTTACGTAATTCGATTGTGAAGTGAAGATAAATTTCAAAGCGATAAATATTATACAATTATAACGCACATACATTTAATGAGCTGTTGAAAAGGTCTACTTAAATAATAATCAGATATTGCATTATACAACTTAATTGCAATTAAAGTTTACTTTTACATCTTATGCACGTGGTTCCGCCCAACCTTGACTAAAATTGGGCGCTGTTCTAGAAATAAAGGGTTCTTAACTTACAAAGTGCATTCAGTGCGGATACCTAGTTAAGAAAAAAGAAGTTACAATTTGGCGGCCGCTTTAATCGACGGAATCGAGTTACTATCAGCGGAATTCAATGAATTTGATTCTCACTTAGGTGGACGTTAAAACCACAGAAAAATTGCGTTTCGGCTGTAACAGGCATTTCTTTTAAGGGAAACAAATCCCCATAGTAATTTATAAAACCTCAATGTAACTCTTTATGAATTTAAGATTGACAACATCTCTTCTAAGGATAATCTTAACTTCAAAACGATTATATAAATAGAACCCAACAAACAGTTTGTAGCAGACATAATTCCTTCTATAAACGGGGGATCCAAGTAGAGTTACTTTTTTCAATAACCTTTTTCTGACAGATCATTGACGTGAGTCGTGTCACGTTGTCATGTTATTTTTGCTTAGTATTGTTTGGGATTTTCTCATGGAAAGGTTTACGCCTGAAGTATGTTTATAAATCGTTCAACTTTAATACGAAAGTTCACGCTATGATTACCAACTATTTGATGACTGAAATTGAAGCTCGTGATCTCGGCGACATTTGATTTCAATAAGACGGTGCCACTTCCCACACATCGCACCAATCAATAGATTTATTGAAAGAACACTTCGGTGAGCTGATAGTTTCTCGTTTTCGACCATGTGATATCAAACCATTAGATCTTTTCCCGTGGGATATGTAAAGTCGAAAGTCTAAGCGGACAATACTCTTTTGATTCAGGCCTTAGAGCAAAACATCACACTTGTCATTCGGCAGTTACCAGGCGAAATGCTCGAACGAGTCACCGAAAATTGGTCTCAACGGATGGGCTATCTAAGCCGTAGACGCGGCCAAAATTAGAAAAAGAGAATCTTCATGAAATAAATGGCAAAAATGCCTACTTTTCTTTGAAAAAGTAGGGAACCTTGAAACGGATCATCTTTTAGCTTATTGGTAGTATACATTCTACCTCTTGGCCCAACATTTCTTCAGAGAGTTTTGCATTTAAGAGGTTATCTCATATGAGACGACATTATTGGCTTAAAAAGTATTGTTATAGAGGCCAGATTACATTTCAGTATTGCGGTGTTCTAACAACAAAACTTTATAGCTATAAAATTAGACTGTGGTAAAAAGAAATTATCGACGATAAAATTCTCATTTTACTCCATAAACTCTATTTTGGTATCAAAGATTTTGAACACACTGCCTTAGAGATTCTGTGTGATATACTACTTACAATGCTGTTTCATTACTAACTTTGATAATTAAGTCAATGGTACTTGATGTCCTCTAATTCATATTCTGGTCCAGGAAACATAAACAAATTTCACATATAAAACTTGGTTCTCTTCATAGAGATATGGTAAACTATACTGTTTATGTGATTGTTTTTGAGAGCAGGATGACAGCTGCAGATCTCAAGATTGACCCTACAGCAAAAAAATCTCAACACTCAGATTTTTCTTGCTAAAAAAATATTTGACGTTGCAGAATGTATATGAAAAGTACAGTCGAACAGTTAGGCAACTAATACAATAGATAGTTCCAATTCCGGATACATTTGAGCGCAAGTAATGTTTATAGAGTATATGGGAGATGCAGTTGACAATTTTTAAACTTATGCTTAAGGGGTTACATGGGTTTTAAAGACTCAAAAAATGGGTATTTTTTTCAATTTTTTAATAATATTTGTAATGAAATTATTTATTTAACAGTTTGGCGCTTAATACGAAATTTCGACTGCAACCATAACGTCGTTAAAAAAATGTTGAAGATTAAATGAAAAATATATTATAAAGAATTATAATTACAACAACAAACATAAATTGTGGTACCTTAATTTTTTTGTGCACCATATTTTTTCACCTCTTTTGGCATTTCACTTACCCCTGATTAACGTGTGTTGCCACTTCTTCGATGACTGTCGGCGCAACTAATAATGATAAAATTGTGCGATTGTTGGTCTTTCCCTTGATCTGTGGAGGCGCTCGCAAAAAAAGATACGAAAATTACATAATAGAAATAGAATAAGTACGAATTGAGCTTATTATGCGCCGTTTGCGTGAGTTATAGTTTAAGCACGTGCGTGCGAAAGCTAACTATATGGCTCGACCCAATAACAGCATTGTTATAGAGACCCTCGCTTGTCATACACCCACAAACACGAACAATTATTACCCACACACATATACACACTTACACAGCCAGCTGCTCATTTGACTAGTTTTACATCCGTGTAAATATGTTCCAGCTCGAACTTTCGTCAACAATAACAACAACGGCAAAAGCCAACCATAGAACAATAACGCGTATAATATAAAAGTCTGTGAGGAAAACTTTTGCCAATTAGCAAAAATAGGCACGCACACAACTCCTTCATGTGTGCGATGGTTCGTCTCACCCCCCTTCCGTACTCGCCTCTCGCAGAAGCTGCTCCATTGTGTGTAATATTCTCAATTAGATTAATGAAAATGCAAATACACATACATACATAGAGGCATAGAAATGGATAGATAATGTGGGAACATGCTTGTTCTTGCCGGTTATTAAAGCTTTAGTTAAATTAGGGTTGTGTGCAAGGCTTATGTGCTGGGACTATAACACATGTGTATGAACTACACGAAAACTACACGGGGTGAGGATGCTAAAAGGAGGCCGTTGTTTGATATTGCCATGTGATATAGGTGGCGCTGGTGTGATTGCGGAATTTCATAGTTCACCTTTCAATTAGGCTTATTACTTTAAAAAAGAGAAGCTGGCGACGACCGCAGATAAACATAGCGCACAAAGACGCGATTCAGGGTTGTATATAGATAAGAATCTCTAAGTCTATTTGGGGAAAGTCTTTCAACAACAATATGTAAATGCATGACAATTCGCGAACACTATTTAGAGGATCGTTAATTAAAATCAAATGAAAGTGGAGTTAGAAAAAAATGTATTCCTACTAAAAGAACCTGCTAATAACCAGAGTCATCCAGGCTAGAACCAAACTGAAGTTTAGATGTGGTGAAATGCGCACCGAAGACGATGAACGCAGTTCATAACCGTTCCCGCGATTGTTGTCTCCACGTGACCGGAACGGGCCCGGATTTTTGTACGGCCAAGGACTGTCAACTCGGCAGATTTTCGATTTCGGCCGCTACATTAACAACAACAACAATAACGCAGAGAACGCCCAAATATCAAAAAAAGGCCACAAAGTAAGTTTGGATGACCGTAAAGTGAAGTTGTCTGAGACAGTAGGCACTTTAAATATATCAACCGAACGTGTAGAGCTTATCATTTACTAATATTTGGGCATGAGACAGCTCACTGCAAATTGAGTGCCGCTCGAGCTCACTATTGACCAAAAACAACAACGAGTTGTTGACTCGGAGCAGTGTTTGGAGATGTTTAGGCCAAAAAAGCCTAATAGATGAAGCATGGCTCTATAATGTGACTCTGAAGTCTAAACCCACCGTACATTCCTTATTCTTCAGATCGCCGAAGCTGGCCGGGGATTTTTCAATTGACCTGTTATCACCTTCTATGTTAACAAAGAACAAAGCGAATTGGAACAAAGAAACTACAGATTTTGCGGACAGGTTCCACGTCACGTCGATTTGACCACCACTCTCTTGCTAAAATTAATGCATGGAGAATTGTAAAGTTCGAGCTGAGGCTCCAAATATATATGTATTTATGTAACTTCCTACAAGAAGAAAAATTACCTCTGGAGTAATAAAAACGTATTGGAGATAATTAATAAATCCCTCTTCGTTTATTAACTTCCGGAACGAAAAATAGCTTTCAGAACAAAAGGGCCAAAAATTGTAAAATTTAAGAACTGCATCTTAAAAGACACGGCTAAGAGATTTTCATATACTTATTTACCAGTTTAAATATCAATAGGTTTTCTTATTTGTAAAAATACCGGACTGTCAAAATTAATTCTATAATGCTGTAGTTTCCGGATTGAAAAGTTCGTAACCAGATCGATCATATTGTGATAGATGGACGACACGTCTCCAGTGCCCGAGAACCTAACATCGACTCGGACCATAATCTTGTTGTAGTCAAGATACGCACCCGCCTTTGTACAGCAAGCACGCCCATCAACAAACACAAGGTACGACGACGACAAGCTACTATCATCAGCAACTCGGTATAAGGGAACTGCGGGACGGCATTTCAATATCCTTACGCACAGCTAAAATCGAAGCCATTGAGTTACGTAAGTGTTAAAAGAACAGATGGTATGATGATGACTGTCGTATCGCAGTGGAGAGAAAACAGGAAGGTTTTAAGACCGGAGCATACTTTTGTATGACCCAAAGTGGTTATCTAGTGCCTGATGTTCAGAGCATACTAAAGTTATGGAAGGAATACTTCTCCAGCCTGCTGAATGACAGTGAAAGCATAACACCTGGAGTTGGTGAACCCGATTTTCCAATCGATGACGATAGACCAGATGGGAACTTCCTATAGTGTGACTTCTTCAAATAATGGCTGAAGAAAATAATACGTACAATCTTCGATACGAGTGCACAGCGACTGGCCATGCTGCTTTCTCCAGACTCGATAAAGAATCACTCTTGCCAACAGGTGCTACTTCGGACTGAGTAGGTAATCGAGAAGTCTAGTCCTCTCTCGGTGAACAAAGACCAAATTCTGCAGGTCCTTCCTTATTCCTGCCCTGCTATATAGTGCCAAGGCATAAACAATGACATCATTTGAAGAATCGGGCTTAGAAGTGTTCGAGAAAAAAGTTTTGCGGCAGATTTAGAATCCTTTGCGCATTGGTAAGGACGAGCACAGCAGTCGATGGAATCACGATGTACATTGATATTTACATAGTTCAGCGAATTAAGAAGAGAACACTGCAGCTTTGAAGGTTTTCATCGCAGGTGGAAGCAGAGGAAGAGGAAGACCGCCAAATAGCGAAAAGAAGAAACGAGTGGCACGCTGTTGTTAACTCGGCTATAACATAAGTGAAGAAGAATGCTCTAGTGCCCTATTAGATTGCAGGAGATCTCAAGGTAGTCAGAATATTGTTGGATATATCAAACCTAAACATTGTAATATTTTGGGCCATCGCTCAAATTCCACTTGATTCCAGAGAAGAGAATGAAACATTAATCAGCAGGATTTATGCAATTACGAAAACGACTTACCTAAATTAATTAGATTATATAACATTATTTAGAGTTTTTAGCACTTTCATTAACTCATTGAGTAGGACTATTGGCTTTGATTAAATGAACGAAACGGGAAATAATTATAATAACGCAGCAATTGTTAGAAAGTAACATAAAGAGTGCGGAGAATTCAATACTGTTCTCAGGCTTGCCAAAGCTGCTCACATGAAAATTAATGAGGTAGTCTATTATCTTTAGCACACAGAACTAAATATATATTTTAAAATAATCTAATTTTATACATTTTGGAAAATGTGTTAGAGCTAGTATGTGCACTTAAATTTTATGCGAAACTCTCTACGCCAATTTACTCACCTCAACCAGCATGTTGCGCACCTCTTTAATGTGTATTTGCAAATCCTTTTGCACCGGCTTCGGCCACGATTTCCGATTCGGCGGACACTCGAGCAAAGGCTGAAAGACTTCATCGAACAGCAGCGATAAAGTTTCTATTTTGCTGTGCACCGGCAAATCGCCACAGAGTATTTGCGTACGGAAATTAGCTGCGGTTAACGGTATGTTCGCGCTTCGACGCACAAAGTAAACGCATTTGCCACGCGGCACACCGTCCAGTGTGGAGAAGCTGCTAGAAGCTGGTGGCATTGGCAGCGTCAGCACAGCGGCGGCGGCCACAGCAGCTGCCGACGCAACGATGGCAGCCGAGCTTGTTGTATTGGCGGCTTTGCTTGGTGGGCCGACATCATTAGATTTAGCTGTTGGCTCTGAAGTTGCTGCCGTTGCAGCCATTGTGTGGTCAGCTGGATTGGCTAACGCGGCGTACGGATCCGTGATGGCAGTTGGTGTTGCTGATATGACACTCGCTGTTGTTGGTGGCGTTGGTGTGGAGCTCAAGGTTGATTGCGCCGCATAATTGTGGTGCAATTCACTGAGCGCAATTTTCGGTACCAAATATCCGCTATGATTGAGCGTCATAACTAAGAGGCGCTGCTGCGCGTTGTGCAACCAATCAAACATAATGACCTGGAAAATTGTGAAGGCTACGGCTTAACGGCTTCAAATGGGAACATTTTTCGGGGGAATTTTGGATTTTTAAAGCTACGCATGTCTTTGTATGATAAATTACTGAATGAAACTTTGTTTGTGGTGTGAAGCTGCTAATATCTGAATCGGTTACTATAAGACTCTCCCGGTTTTTGGAGGGTTCCTAGAGGTTCACTGTTTTTGTGAGACATTTGGAGGTGCTGAATCTAACTTGGGGTTATTGCATTGAATTGTGGAATATATGAAGGATTTTATTTGTGAGATGTCTGGCATATATCCGAATCTATCTAGAACTTTAAACTCCGTCTTGTGGCTTACATCCCATTTTACCTGGATTTTTTGAGTTTCGAGTTGTAAAGGACATTCTCGCTTAGGGAATTTTTATATCTCCTTCCTCATACCTGGGTGCTGTTTTTTCCCAACCAAATAACGAATCACTTCGGCTGGAATTAGTTGATCTATAAGACATTCGATCGGCTAAAAGATACATTTGAAATTAGCCAAAGGTTTGAGCCTATAGTTCGTGGCGTTCCCACAAGCGAATTTGCTTCTGCTTCAATCTTCATTACTTTCTCGAGCTATCTAGATCACAGTGGCTTCATTTGAACTTAACTATGCACAGTCGGAACGTATGAAAAAAGGACTAATGGACTAATGGCACCCGAGCTAAGAGTTCAATCAGCTCTTGACTTATTTACCTAAGTTCTAACAAATAAAGAAGAATTGAGGAAAAAATATGAAATTCTGCCATCGCACATAGAAATTTGGAAAGGAACCCTTATGATCTCTTTTACGCTCAGCACAAACGGTAAAAGTGGATAGGCTGATTTAAAAATAATAGCGTCACCGACAGCTTATGATAAAATATTTTCGCTGCGACACAACGACAGCAACTTTGGTTCTGTCAGCAGATCACTATTCTAACTAGTAATCTAAGGTTCTAACTAGAAGTCTAAGGTCTGTGCTAATAAAGAAGAAGAAACTTAAGGTCTCATTCTTTTGATTATGAAAAACAAACTTACACGAAACGAGTCGGTAGCCATCATACGATGCCACTTGTCCTGCTTCAGTCGCAATGAACTCAATGTAAATGAGCTGATGAACTCAAGGCGTGGATCATTGGACTGCACCGATGACATTGCGCTAGCTGGACGCTCCTCCTCGTCCGTTTCCAATTCATCACCGGTGGACATTGTTGCTTCTCCTTTTCACACACACACAAACGCACACACACACGTTTGATATGAATAATTTTCTTTTGCACCGTGAAATACGATGCGCAACACAAAAGCGGCACTTGCCAAGTGAGCTGTTAACTGCAAAGTGACCGCTAATGCCATTTGTGGTAGTGACTCGCGGCGCAGAGCTCACAGCTCAGGGCTCATAAATGCACCCATGAGAGCCGGCCACAGGGAGTGTAAGTGGTTTAGTCAGAGCTAAATGTTGAACAGCAGCGCCAAGTAGAGGGAGGGCTGGGAGGTTGCGGCTTGGTGGACGGCGCCAATGCACGCTGTCGGCGGCTTTGTATGGGCCATTGCCAGCAGCGCCGGTGGAACGGCGATTGGCGTTGCTCAATAGTATCGATCAAACTTCAGATTTTAATTTGAAAAATATGTGTGTATGTGTGTGCGTGTGCGGCAAACGGGCTGGTAATCGGATGCGAGTGCGCCAGTTAAAAGGTGAAATTAGAATTTTAGAACTTCAACGCGGCGCTGACGAATTGAGGCCTACAAGGTAATTGGGGCAACAATGCGCTGCTGCGCCACTAAATGCTGGCAGTATGTTGCATATGCATGTGACGCTATTAAAGTGTGTTTGTGTTTGTGAATATGCGCATGTAGTTTGAAGCAATTTCCGGCTATTGCCAACACTAAGCGGAAGTCGGAAGTTGGACGGGAGTTTGGTTGATGGCATGGAAAATGCCAATAAGCCAAGCGCAAAGCATGCATTTTTCTTGTTGTTGCATGAGCAGCTCAGTGTTTGGCGGCGGCAAGGCACAATGCCGCACCAGCGCGGCACGTTTTATGTGCCACAAGTGCGGCGCGGCATTTAAATTGCGAGAATCATGAGAAATGCGCGCAAATTAAAGTTAAGTTCAAAGTGCACAAATATGCAGACAGCCCAGTTGTGGCACAAACATAAATGCAAACACACGCGCGCACACACACATATATAAGCGCGTGCACTTTGCCCGTAAGCGCGCCATAAACTTCAATGGCAAACAGCAACAATAAATGCCAGCGCAAGCTTTGTGCCAAATGAACGCGACTGGCGATGCGGTGCGCAGGGCGGCGCTGCCGCAAATGCAATGCCGCGTCGGTTATAAATGTGTTGCATGCATATAAATTATACACTTGAGTAGACGTAAGCGGCAGTGTCACCAGCGGGGTTGGTGGCGGCGCGCGCTAGTCGGCACTACTGAATAGTTGGATAGTGTGAATTGTATATGGGAATGGCATGGGTAACATATGAGTGTAGCATCCCAGCCGCCAACGGCAGCAGTCTCAGCAATTGCTGCAGTTTTTTATTCATTGAGATATGGGCTCATGGCTCACATACTTTTTGTTTTCCATTTGTTCATTGCTCATTTCTTTTTTAATTTTTCTCTGCCTTCACTGGTAACTAACCGTATTATTTGCTGTAGGTCGCGCGCCGGCGGGCGCTCACCACAAATGTTGTAATTTGCGGTTGGGCATTGTTAACTGGACACTCACTTCGGCTGCCACATACTACTACTAGCAACTACTACCACTACAGTTGCATATATGTCAAGCGGTTGCCGAGTGAATCAACGGGTGTCAGTCACCGCTGTCAGTGGCATGTGACGCCTTGACGATGCCATGGATGGAGCGCTTGTCAAAATACTTGTGCCGCATTGCCAACTCTTGATCGCAGCGCGTGTGCGTGGCAAGGTGAATAATAACGAGTAGTCAATTATATATACATATGTGTACAGTATGTATGGGTATATTTATGGGGGGAAAAAAAATAAATAAAAGAAGTTAGACAATAAAATTTAAACGATTATTGATGTCGGTGTGGCAGCGTCCTGACATTGATGTGTTACCATCGATAAAAAAGAACTAACCTACTACTAACCTGCCAATCAAGGGTTTTCAATGATTTAACAAAATGAAAAGTGAGTTAGACTCACTTTAATGGTGTGTAGGTTTTTGGTGGACCTATGACCTACCCATATTTGAAGAAACTAATTATATTGACATTCAAAAACTTACTAAGTCAAATAATGATATTATCAATCGAGGTTTGACCTTGTCTGAAAAAAAAATAAACTATCAAAAAGAATATTCGGAAACAGCGATCTCTTTTGCCATAAGTTCTTTTGTTTCCATATCTTGCAGATGTATTTCCAAGGTCATACCCTTAAAAATTAGTTTAAAATTTTTGGTGAAAAAATTAGCTCTATTTCTAAAGCCCTTTCCCGTTTTCGATCCTTCTTTTAGAGCCCTTGATGTTTTTTTTACCGATGAAGGTATTCTTCTTTTTTGCTCCGAAGTGTTTGAAACCAATCCACTTCAAGTGGTAATTTTTCAAATGAGTCGAGAATTATTTCCAAACTGTGGAGAGGAATGTCCCGGGAAGAAAACTATTTTAACTCTTTATCTAATGGGCTTTAAAATTCGCGTTTATGTATTAATACAAAATTTTCATTACTTCAGATTTGAAATATCGGTTTCAACGGCTCCAGATAATTTTACTGTCGTCAAGTATCTCCTCCGGAACATTCATAGAGCCACTGGTCACCACACAGGACGTCAATGTTTTTTTGTGAACTTTAAGAGCGTTTTGACGCCCACGTTTGATACCTTTGAACTCCGAAGCTCCCAGATACTTGACTCGAGTTCTAGATAGTGATGCACAAATGCATAGGAGGTGTTCCAGCGTCTCTCTCATGTTAACTACTCTGCGCTTTCTGCATATATCGTTATCATTTATCCGACTCACATGTGATGCCAATAGGTTTTGACCTGTCAAGAGGCCAACAGCTGTCCGGCAGTCCTTTCGAGACCGTTTGAGTAAGAACTAAGCGAGTTTTCCTAAGGGTCTGTTGCAAATGATGCTCCTGCATGTACTTACCCTGTCAGTCCTTTTGTAAATTTTGTTGTAAATCGTTCTTCGTGACTTCGTATTTCCTGTACTTGGACAGTACAAGATTTTGCTATAAATTTTTGAGATGTTACTCTATCCATATTTCAAATTATTCATCATATTTTTGTAAGATTTTGTCGATGAAATACTTATGTGTCTAAAATAGTTAACGTTTTTTAAAGATGTGGGGTTTCCAAAGTCCGAAATCCAAAAATAATCTTCGTATTACTTAGACATTCGCTGACTGACATTCACATTGAAGCCATTAACATTTTCACCTTCATCTTCTTTTCAGCGAAAGGAGTACTAAGAGTCCATCCATTGCAGTCGAAGAGTTCGAGGTGCCATAAGAATCTAGAACGACCCTTGCGCAACTTTGTTCTGGAAGTTAAACTCGTATTTTTCTAGAATCGTTCACGACATGAGTACCCGCTTGACTTTAACAAAATTTTTGCATGCTCGGCGAATTCCACCCCTGCCTATGGTCCGACCCGTCGAACAGCACGTTTTCTGGGGCTACCGCTAAGTGACTTCGATGGCAATCAAATCTAACCTTACCACTCAAGCTGAGATTATATAACCGCTACAACAAAAACTAGCTTTTGGATCTTAAATTGCTTAACTCCACTCTAAGGCCCTGTAAGGTATTTGAGAATAATGAACAACTTCATATTTAACCTCAATACAAAATTAAAATTCAATACTAAAATTTAATAAACCAAAAATTTTGTAAAATATGTCACAAATATACAGGATGTATATATATTCAAAAAGTTACAATTGGAGCCTTAAGTATGGCGTTCCATAATGTCTGTATAATAATAAAAGGAATATGAAATACAAATAAATGTCTTAGTTGAGTGAAAAGGACATCGTGAGTAGCGACGCACTCGCTGATCCAGTGGAAAAAGCACACACTTCCAATGCCATTAAATCTGTTATCCTTTTGTGCTGGCTTTTGTACTTTTGTGTAAACACATTTTAGATTTGCAGGAGCAAGCAAACACCGGCCAACGTCCATTTGGCAGCCTTTTCTCTCGTCTTCAAGTTGAAAGTCCAAACGAAAGTGGGGCCGCGCATGCTATAAAAAACAAAAAAATACAATAAAGTAAAGTAAAAACAGTGCAAAGAACGTGAGTTTAAAAATAATTTGTAAAATGAGTGAATTTCGACTGGCGGTTTGAGGTTAAGAATTTGAGAGTACCTCAGAAAGAAACCAAAATAAAGTAAAAGTTTAAGTAAACTGCTTCTAAGATCAGATGTATGTCTTGGAAAGATATTAGAATGTGCTATACTAAACCAAAACTATTTTTGAAATGACAGAAAAGCGGAATATTCACGTCCCGAACAGAAATAATTTAATTTATTATTTTTTTGGTCCTTCACTTTTCTTTTCCTCTTGTTTCTTACGCTGTTTCTGTTTCCAATAATCTAAGGTTAGGTAAGCAGACTTATAATCGTTTCCACCTCATCTTCCTCCTTGCAATTTTGACAAATTGCGTCCTCCAAATCTTTAGCCTCACCGCGTGAGGGACAATGTCTAGTTAGAACCATTAATTGCGACCAAGTGAATCTTGCTTAGAGCTAGTACTTCCATATATCTTTGCATTTCACTCTCGGCCAGAATGCTTTTGCAAGTCCACAAGTACTGCTTGTTGTCCGACGCTTGCTGAGTTCGCGTGAGGCCCATAGATCCAGCGCCCGATTGTACGACGACAGAGGAAAGTCTGCTTGTTCTCATCCTAACAGGATTCTAGTGAGCTCATCGGACTTACAGTTTCTGACGATTCCGCTGTGACCAGACAAGTTTTAAATAAATTTCTCCAATTCTACTTTTTGCTATTCTTTTTAATAAGAGTAATAATTTTCCAGCGTAGCCTGGAGCGCCCCTTTTTGCCATTTCACCAAAATAATACCCGAAATTGTTTCGATAGTGATAGGTTCCTACGTGTAAGGACACAGCAAAGTACTATAATGCATAAAAATATTACGTGTGCACATCCCTAAGTATGACTGTCTCAATGTCTGTATGTATGTGTGAGAAGAACTAAAATATAAAATATGAAATCGCATTAAAATCCAAATAAGTAAAGTGGTTAAAAAAAGCTGTCAAATCGATTATGAAATATATTTGGCGAATGAAATTTGGCCAACCATTTCCGGAAGCGCGAGCAAAGTGCCGGACAGCTGATGATGTTCATGTTGCCCACGCCAAGCAGAGAAGAGGCGGGGCGAGTTGCATGCAATTATACACACTTCAGCGGAAGAGAGGAATTTCCATTGTGTTGGTGATTCGCCATTCACTGGACACACTATGCGTGATTGCTCCTCTTCATGTTCGTGTTGGTGTCTTTGTTGTTCTTGCTAATGCCGCGTACCTAACGAGTGTGTTCGTGTTGACGACGTTCGATGATGAGTTTCATCAGGACGCACAAATCATCGACGTCAAATGTCGGCGACAGCAAAAGCAAAAAAAAAAAAAACAAATAAAAGCGTCGACAACAACAAGAAAAGGAACTGAAAGCAGTACGGAAACAGCAGTTGTGTAGGAAAAGCGAAAAGTAAACACTGGCATAGACTATGCGGCGCTTTAAAGCACGTACAGACGTAAAAGCGTTTAGTTGGCTCAACTCATATATACATAACTATACTTATGTATATTTGTTCGCTCGAGTATACGGATACGAAGAGACTTTGTCAAACAAAAGAGCAGTGAGTAATCACTGGATTGCTTTTAACAAGAGAGAATGGATTCTGAAATTCAGAACCACTTAAGCGCTATGGAACTATCAGGTTTATAAGAAGCTTTCTGCCACAAGGTTAAAAAGCTCACACTGCTTCTACTGGTGTGAACTGTGTACTGGTGTGAACTGTGTACTGGTGAATCTTAGTGATCAGGATCGCTCCCAACTCGTAAGGCTAACTAGGAGGCGACCAATAAGCCCAATGCAGAAGTTAAATCAGACACTTATCACTGTTTCGGAATAATTTTCCTATACTTTTTCTTCCAAATTTTATTCTCATGAGATCTTGATTTCTGTCTTCATGAAAAATGTGAATCTTTAAAAAAAGGTATTGGCTACTCCAGTTCGATACGGTTTGAGGAGTTTATACTGATACTAACATACAATTTTTTAACTTTTCCAAAGTTAAAAGTATCTTTGCAAAGATTCTTAAAAATCAGTTTCTTTTAAGGCATGACTTATTGCCTGTTTTCTCTGGTGAAGACTATGTGAAATTTGAAACAATTGCAAGACACTACTTCAGCTTGTCTAAAACTGAACAGGGTGTCGAAAGGCACGAATAATAGTATCCGTCATACTACTTAAGATAGAGCTTGTGGTGATGTTTAATAAAGTTCTATAGAGCCCATCAGTGGCGGTGGATAGGACAGTAGGTTTTCTGTTTGTCTTTAAAAGACTTTAGGTCTCATAAGTTGGGTTCGTCTACTAGTTATTTGACCACTTCCAGCACGCAATGAAGAAAATATAGCTGCCGTAGCTAAGAGTGTGCACGAACACGGCGGAGAGTCGAGTCGGTGTCGTTTGCATCAACTCGGACTGACATATGGAACGCCGCTCGACCTTTACAAGCGACTTCGGTTCGCTCTATGGTCTCTTGAAAAGTTTCAAGAAGATCCTACGTTTTCGGCTCCTTGTCAGACTCAATGGGTACGTAAACAAGTAAAATTGTCGCATTTGGGGCGTAGAGCAACTGGAATAGATTCAGGTGCGGCCATTTCATCCAGAAAAAAACGACGATTCGATGTGGTTTGTGAGCCGGTGGAATCATCGGTTCATATTTCTTCAAAAATGATACCGATGCGGACTTAAGCGTCAATGGCGACCGTTATCGCGCCATGATAACCGACTATTTGTTTCCTGAAATTGAAGTTCGTAATCTTGGAGATCTTTAGTCTTTGGTAATGAGAGATGTGGTGAGAACCCTTCGGCGAGCAGATAATTTTACGTTTTGGGCAGGTCGATTAAACACAAAGATCTTGTGTCTAAACGCCGTTAGTATATGTAAAGTCTAAAATCTATGCAAATAATCACGCATATCGTTCGCCAGTTGCCAGTTGAAATGCTCGAAGGAGTCATCAAAAATTGGACTCAACGGATGGACCACCTGAGACGTAGCCGCGGACAACATTTTAAAGAGATAAACTTAAAATAATAACTGCGAAAGAATGTTTTTTCGAATGATAATAAACATTCCCCATTAAATTAAAGTTTCTTTTTTCTTTAAAAAAGTAGGGAAGATGTATGGATCACCCTTTATATATATCTGACCTCAGTTAAAACAAAGTCTCAAAGACACTTTGGCTACCCGTATTTCTACTCGTCGGATATTTCATATCTAACTGATTGAAAACTGACGTCTTATACTACTCCAAAGTGAGACATGCTGATGCCTATAAAGCTAACATGTTTTTAAGCTTCCTCAAATATATATGCCAATATACACGGCGGGTACACAGAAGGCATACTGTGCGCGTTCCGCGTCAAACACCACTTCGGATTACCGTAAATAACCGCATACTTTCGGCCGATGGTCAGCGTTCTTTCATTTCATATTCGGCAACAACGCAGCCCATCCAACGCATAGATAAGAATTAGGTGAGAGACAAGGGATCGACTGAAATGTAGCAAGAAGCCTGCTGGCACTCTGCTAAATTGAAATCCAAAAACGTGCCAAAGCAATGAGCGTGGGCAATGAAAAGTCACAAGGAATTAGTGGCAAATGCGGTAAGTGAGATGGCAGATGAGAGAGTGTGCGAGACAGAGCGGTCGTTTGCAATGGGCACAAAAGTAAAAATTTTCCGGAAAAAGCGTGCAAGCAAGACAACCAACATACTTACATAGATGCGGGCTCTTATTCGTGTGTGGGCTTGTGCTTAACTATTTGAAATGACATATGGCGGTTAGAAAGGCACGCAAAGGCATATTAGTTTCCTGTGACTGGGTGGGTGGCTACAGCTATGCATTCGAGTATTTTATATCAAAGCACTGTGGTGTGATTGCAACAAAAATTTATTGAAAAGTTTTGAATTTATAAAATTTGTGATTAGAGGGGGAAAATGGATGTATTTTTAATCACAGGGATTAAGAGATTTTTGAGTGGTAGATATGATACAATTAAGACAGGATTGTAAAACTCAAAGGTAATCAGTGTAACTGCTCTTTAATGAATACTCAAAAATTTAAATGAAATTCAGAAACTCCACATAAATGACCTGCGGCATCTACAAACTCGTTATGTTCCATACTGTCACATTTATTCCTAATCAAGTCACAGTTTGCGTTGACAATTGTTGCCATTCTTTCAAAAAACTGTAATTCTAGGACAGTCACTCGCCCATGTAATCTAAATCTATATTTCATATTCTGAGCAAACAATTTCACGTGAGAATGGCCCACAGTGCGGCATTTGCATGCATTCCAGGCGAGTATTTGTGCAAAAGATATTCAACCGCAAACTGCATATGTTACACACAATTAGGAAGCTCATCCATCCGGATGACCCGGAAATATTTGGGAATCTCCACCAAAATAACAATTAGCAATGCATAATTGTGCAATCAAGTAGATCTACTTCTGCACTAATTAATCATCAGTTCGCTTTGTAGATAAACTATGCTGAGAACATAAAGTGGGCTAAAGTAGAAATTGAACTCCGATAACATTAAGGAAAAAAAAAATTGCATCTAAATGTAGGCTACGTTTTTTTTCAATATGATATTCGTTGCCTACATTTCGGCGCATGCTGAAGTTAGACAAACCCATTACATTACAGCAAAAGTTTTAGGCAAATATCTTTCTCAGAAATAAAGATATAATAATACAAGAGCAAACCCAAACTCACCGTATCTTGTAGACAGGGCATTCATAGACGTTTTTCGTATCTTGTTTATCGAGTAAGACCGCTTTAATGAATATCACAGGCATGGCTGGAAATAGCTCCTTCAGAAAGGCATCAGCAATGGTACCCATTTTCATGTCCCAGCGTGCGCCTTCCATAAACAAACCGTTAACATAGGAGCCCTCCTTAGGCGGTGCGCTGAAATTTCGTAATTTTAATATCTTTCAGACTCCCCAAAGCCATAGGTGCACAACATAACTTTAAACTTACTTAATTTCCTCCTTAGTCTTCTTAGTCACATCACAGTTGAGACACATACGATCCAAAGCCCATGCGTTTTTACGTGCCGTCTGTTGCATAATGGCGGTTAGCAAGCTCTGCGGATTGAAGAAACCACCAAGCCAAATCGAAGATGGCATACGAAAATCAGCTACCCAACCTTCTAGCTCGTGCAGACGCATTTGCAAATCAGCAAACCACGATTGTAGACCTAAGAGGCTAGGATATGCGAGTTTTGTCCATGATTCGGGTACCTGATCCATAAATAGTGATTGCATGAGACCCTCCATAATGGACGAAATCGTCAATTCACCCTTCAAGCCCAACTCGAGTTCATGTAGCGAACGCTTCAATTCATTCATTAAAATATTCATGCGCTCACATTCCTGAAAGGCGACTATAATGTATGGATTCCGATCCTCAACACGTGCCATTAGTTCGGGTATATTGAAAGGTGATGGTATCTTGTCAAGCAGATCTTCAATCATTGCTTTGACTACATCCTCTTGTGACTGCGCCTCACCGCCACCCGATTCAGCTCCAGCAACACGTGGTTGCAATTCAAAGACAATGCGGAAAAGTCTCTCTGAAACTGTGGTTAGGAAACCGATTTCCGAATTCAAATGTAGACCGTATAAGGTGGGGCTTTCGGGTGGTAAAACATCATCGATATAGTCATGATAGCCCTGATATTTTAGTATACCGGGCGCGGGGAAGCCAGGACAAAACTCCAGATCGCCGTCGATTAGTTCCGGCTGCATGAACTCCTGCAAGTAGGTGCGACAGAGGCGTCGATCCCAGTCGTCGGTTATATGACCGCCATACATGATTTCACCGAATAGATAGCGTAAATCCTCCCAAGGTACACGCGTATTGGCCTCAAGGTAATTGTAGAGCACATAAACCGAAATTGTTAAATCGCCCACATTGAAGGGATAAACCCGATTCCAGCCTTGCGGTCCGAATTTGCGTCGCTCAGCTACTACCGCATGGAAATAGCAGAGCGCAAATAGAACCGCCTTGAACTCCGTTTCCTTTGAGCACATTTCGAGTGTTTCTTCATTGAAATTGTCCAACGCTTTGTGCACATTAGCCTGCATGCCGGTCGGTGGTTCGTTTGTGATCTTAATGGCTGACTCGAGAATACCTTGCGGCAATATATGGAAAGCGGGATCAGCCGCTGGTTCAGCGCTCAGGAAAAGCCGGTAATTTGGATTCACATCTATAAGCGACGCTTCCATTTTCTTCTCTAACGTCGGTAGCCAACGTGCGACCAAATGTATGTTTTGTAATATAACCCAGTGACCTTTACGCGAAGCAGTGTCTATTGAGTTTTCGGCGACAACTTCTTGTCCTTGACCTAGCGAAACGCTATGGAAGTTCTCATTATCACCATGATACCCCATAACTTTGCCCAATTTCTCGACATCCTTAAGCGGATCAACACCGGGTGAGAGTACAAAGAATACATGCGTTTCGGGACTGGTTTCTTCGAAGGTTTTTGCAAACTCCATCGACCTAGAATCTATATATTTGCTGCCCAGTTTCTCTTCAATGAATACTTGCATTGCATAAGACATGCGATCCGGTCGTATACAGCGCATAATGCACAGACGTTGTATAGCCGATTTCGTCTTCCACTCGCCCGGAAACTTTTCTCTTTCCGGACACTCTGAGTCAACGAATTTCTTCCAACGTTTGTGTGAGCCCTCAATATCCTTGTCTAGATTTCTAAACGCTGGCAGATTACTTAGAGCGCGTATGCCACCCCAACCGACATTGGTGAGGAAGGACAGTTGCGATGTCTGATTCGGCATGTAGGGAAAGCGCAAGAGGAAGTCCAATTCTGCATGTTCGACTTCACCTGCGCTAATAAGTATCTGCAGACACATTTGTGTTAGAAAGAGAAGTTTGTCAGACTCGAAGAGACCACGTGATGTGTACAAAAAACTACAGTACGTTATGGAGTCGATGAGGTTCTCTACGCGATCTTTTAGTTTTTCAGCGGGCACGGCGCGTTGCATGGCGTTTGAAAAGACAACGGTAAAAGCTTTGAGCGAAAATTGATAAATCGGATTGATTTTGAAAAGATCGTTGAGTATGAAGTAAATGATTGAAGCACGTTCCGAAGCCGGTCGATAAGCTTCACGTGCGGTGTCAATCTGCACCGCCGTAATTTTTGCCTCAGCCACCTTTACTTCGATTTCGTCTGCGGTCTTTTTGGTCTTCTCCAAATTCATCACAAGCGTAACATCCTCCAAAACATTTTCACCCGCTGAAGACAAGCGTTGCAATAAGTCATCTTCCAGAAACTTTAACGTGATTTTGAAGTGATTTTGCTGTTGCGTCAACCGCGTGCGCATAACCTCTAAATCGGGACGTTCAACTTTCACCACCTCAGCCAGTAGCTGATCTTCGAGACCATCACGTGTAACTGTGAAGTTGATCAAAGTGGTTTGCGCTTGCATTTCGGGTTTATAATGTGGATTGGCCAATTTGGTGTGTAAAATGAGACGGAATTTGGGATTAAAGTCGATTTCTCGGTCGCCCATTTTTAGACATGTGCCTTTCTTTATGAGCATGCGTCCCAGCAACGGATTGAGTACAGCATCCACATTCTCGCCAATATTCTCGAGCAGCAAAACATTACCATTGGATACAGCTTTCTCCACCATGTCTAAATAGCCCTTCATTGTGAGTCTTACGACCATCAAATTGTTTTGGTACTTTTGTTTCACCCATTTGATGCCTTGTCTGCAGGGATATACAAATGCAAAGAAGTCGGAATTTAGAATGATTCTAGAGATTGTAATATCTTTTCTCTCAGTCTAAATAACTATGTAAATCGATGTAATTATAATAAAAAGAACTCAAACTTACAGTTGTGGATCTATCATGAGCGGATAACGATCAGAGTGCACCAAAATCGCCGCATTTTCCGCAGACATACGATCGCTCGGCAAGCCTTGGTTATTCCACTCGGCGATTTGTGCATCGTCGCAAATCATTTCGAACGGATCACTATCTTCGGTAGCAGGAATTTTAGGCTAAGAAGAAAGATTTAAATTAGCTACAGAACTCTAAAAAATTATACTCACATTGCTATTCTTAAAAGCAGGTCGCCACATCTTCTGCTGCAGCTCGATGCGATAAGGGCGCGTGAAGCAGCCGACGTACGAAATGAAGCACGAGATAAGCAGCATATCGCCTGGTAATGTAATTTGACCTTCTTTTAAGCTTTGAAGTGAATGAAAGAACATGTAGAAATATGAAAAATTGTTGGATTGAATAATTTTACCTTTTCACCGACTCGGTCCAGCGTATTTTTTCCGAAGCCAAACCGCCAATCAGACGATTAGCCAAGTCAATAGTGAAAGCTGTCTTGTCAGCCTCATCTTGGCACTTTTGTTTCTTAGCTAACGCCTCATCATATTCCATCTGCAGCACATTCAACTGCTCCTCCAGTTCGAGTAGGCGATCGTTTAGCGCTTGTAGCTTGTCACGTGCATCCTTCAGCTCTTGCTCAGCTTCGACGAGTGCGCGCTCCTTCGGCTCTACGATCAGATAGACATCGTAGAAACGATTTATATTTATCACCCACGAACAGAGACCAGCAGCTGCTGCTGATTTTGATAGAATTTTTTCCGGATTAAACTCTGAATCGTTAATGTAGGGCTGTAGGGCTTTGATAATGTCCGGGTGTATATGCTTCTTGTCATAATTCACCAAATCGCTAAGGAATTTATCTACATTGCCCATTATTTGACGACAAGCCTTCCAGCTGCGATCTTTTGGTATCTTTCCTTTGGAAGCGAATAACACCAAAACGGCGGCGCACACGCTGACCACCGCTTCTGGCGGCGAACCGAAGGACTTCAATTCGGTTAGATTGTTTTTGTTGAGTGTATTAAGCGCCTCTTGTGCTGCAATTAGCGCTGGTTGTGCCTTACGGAAATCCTCCTCACACAGTTTGGCTTTAGCCGTGACATCCTCCTCGATTTGACGCACATTTTTCTCTTCTTTGGTGGCAAAAGCGCGCTCCTTAGACACCTTCTCATTCTCAGCACCAACAACTTTAATCAGATGATCGGCTTCTTCGTTTTTCGCTTTTAGTTCTACTTCTTGCACTTTGAGCACATCTTGTAGTGCATCGACTTCCTTCGAACAGCTTGCCAACTTGATCAGACCATTCTCCAAACGAACACGCCGATCTTGGTTGGCCTTCACTTTCTCCTGCAGCAGTTTGGCATATAAATTGATTAGCTCGAGAAAAGATTTCGGTGTGGTGTAGTTGTAGCGTTTATCGTTGGCCAAATAAACTGCCGAAATATCATTGACAGTCTTGTGCACGTAGGCCATAAACTTCGATACCGGATTGGACAAATATTTGGGAAGCACATCGATTTCATTGAGGAAACGTGCTGACACCGACTCGAGTGCCTCTTGCGGCCATTCGTGAAACCAATCGATGGTGGTGCAGTTCACGAGCGCTGGAAATTTCCGTGCGCGCACACGTAAGGTGGCACCAACGGGCGAGAAACACAGCACTACCTTTAGGAGACTGCGCACCTTGTCTATGAAATATTTCCAGCAATTTTCGCGTGTGTCCATAATACCCAATTGCTTGACTTCATTACGCATGGCATTGATTATATTTTCCACTTCGTCGTCTGGGAAGAGTTCGTGTATATCGCCGGAAGCAAGCATATCATTGACAAGTACCAAAAATTGCTCTCTAGCCACCTCCGAATCGGTCATTAAGAAACAACAGGGTGTTGATTTTACGCCTGCCTTCATGTACAACGTCGACAAGTTCGCCTTCAGATCATTATTGCTGTAATCTTTTGTGAGTTGTATCTGGAAAACGTCCAAAGATGATATAAAGCATGCGAGACGCGTTAAAGACTGTTTGCCAGAACCGCCAACACCAATGAGTAGCGCATAGCCACGTGACGATTCCAATATACGACTGATACGACAGACGTGCGCCATGGCATCCTCGAATAGCACCAAATTCAATGCGCCCACAAAGTCGTTATAGCGTTCTTGTGCCTCCGATAACAGCCGATGTAGTCTATCCCAGTCAGATATGGGCATATATTTGATATCAGAAAGTCCTTTTGCAAAGTGACAATAGATGTGTGGCCGATGAAAGACAATGTCCTCGCTGAAGGTCTCGATGCCTTTGCGCACCATGTCTCCAATCAGCTTGCGGTAGTTGGCCATATCCGTGCGATCAACGAGCTTGTCTCCATAAACTCGATTGCATTCGTGCACCCAAAGTCGTAGGAGCATATTGGGATTGGGACATGTTTCGAAATTAGCATAGAGAACACCCTGTAGGAAAAGAATATAGTTTTTAAAAACTTAGGTGTAAAAAATGGGTAATGAGAAAGGATAATAACAAGGCGTATGAGGCGTTTCTAGAAATATATAAGAGTTAGGTTACCAATAAGAGTGAATACCTTTTTCCGCCCTCAATGGTATTCGCTCTTAAGTGTCCCTCTGACTAACTTGCGCCTTTAAAGTGAAATCCAAAGATCCAATAGAGATGACAAAAAGGTTTGCATATTTTGCATTTGAGTTTTACCTTAATTGATTTGAAGATCTCAGTGAAATTTTATATTAAGGAGCAAATGAAGAACGTATCATACGTGGAATCTAATCGGGTATCCTTCTACGATGTCTCTGTCATGATATTAAACGAGCTCTTAGAGACTAAAAAAGTCATTAACTGGGACCGAGAAACTACTTCAGGGTAGCAGAAAATGCTGCCAACTCTGATAACTACGTTCCAGTAGAAAATATTCCCCATAAAATTTTTGGGAATATAATAATCTCAAGGTGACGGTTTTCTGTCGAAGTCAATATTTTCGGTTCCCATTAGAGAAGATGCTGTCGAGTAGTTGTTATTCTCTAAATAATTTTTGGAAATACTTTTTAGTTTGCGGAGTTTTGTCGGATACAAATATTTTTCTAGAAAGTAGACCCGGTAGTTGCGGGATCTCTTCAAAACTTTTATGTCTCACCAGAACTGGTTATAACGAATACTAGTTATTAACTGCGTCACTTGCAATGATTTTTTTTAGTATTCTGACTTGGAGGAGGAGGTCTTTACTCTTTTCTACAAGGAATTATGGAAAGTTGTCATATAACATTAAGTTATCCCCATAAATCTACAAAGATTCAATAAATCTTCATCATATTATCCAAATGTTACCGAACCCTTAATGCCGCTAAATTTAATATGAAGAAACTTACCGTAAAAATGTTGGCAATGTCACGTAAGTTGAAATTGTAGTGGAACTTAATGGCCGTAGGCAAGAATGTGCTGGCGACCTTCTGATGTAATGAGATGGCCGTGTGTACGAGCGGTTCACCCAAGTTTATTACGGCTTTGTCGAATTTAAGGTGTGGTGTGGCCAAGTGCTGGGACAGTATGGAGTATAGAATGTGGAAGAGCGCATCGGCAGCGGGCGCACTGAAGGAAGTAATTTGAATAAGGAGTAATAAAATGGTAAATAAGGCACCTACTTGACGGCGAAAGAGCAGAAGTGTCGCTGCAAGCGTGGATTGATGGTGAACGAACCGGCCGAAGGGTTCATGCAGGAGACAAATTGACAATTATGTATGTCACGCAATGTCATCTTCACTCGATCATACCAGTGATGGTAGTCCATAAATTGCCGTATTAGTGTGTGTGGTTGCACAGTGCCGTATTTGTCTACCTCCGGCATATTCATATCGTCCACAAAGTACAACATGTTCTTATTGCCCTGTGGCCCATAATTGCGACCGGCCTTCTTTTCTAACGGTTTCTCCAGCACACGTTGTAGCATCTCCGACGTTGTATAGAAATTGAAAGGCACATTTTGTATGGCATACTTTTCGGTGGGTAGGGCATTTAGTTTCGAACCCATTATTATAGTTTTACCAGAGCCCGCAGCGCCGATCAGCATTACCGGATGATTATCAGCGACAAGCACGTCCATGAAATAACGTAAACGCGTCGTCTCCGAAGTGTGCACCAGATTGGACTGCAGTGGCACATCCGGATCCAGTTCAAACGATGGCACCAATTTGGTCCATGGTAAGAAATTCTTGGTTTCATGATCCACATAATAGGCGAACACATTGTTACCAGGTGGAAATTTAACAGCCTTAAATTCATTGATGAACCATTTGTGGAACTCGTTACGCCAGTCAATGATTTGATCTTGAAAGAGCGTCGAGCCGAAACCCCAAATTATGCTGAATACAAAATAAATTTCGTACCAATCCTTTGGACAGTCGTTGGGCACATTCTGTGGTGTTAACATACAGTCGAGCAGGAAGCAAGTCATTTGCAACATGGCGATATTAGAGATGGGCGTGATGCGCTTCAAGCGCTTATTAAACACATCCAACATGGGCGGCACGTACTTGTCAAAGAGCACATTAAGCGTCGCCACTTCGGTTTGATTTGCACGTGTATTCAGCCACGATTGTATGAATGGACTCCAGCCCAAATCTTGCGGATTGATGTAAAGTATACCAGCGCGCGACACTGTAGCAGGCGTAGCCGTTTTCAAATTAGCAATTTCGAATAGCAAACGCATCTCTTTTGTTAGAGCAATTCGTTCATTACTCGCCAGTGTAAGCACTTTATTGTCATCCATAACCGTATTCAGACTCTCAATCCACATGGGATCAATATCACCATCCAGTACAATCCATTTCGGTCCAGTGCCACCTAAATTGGCTTGATCGCGCATTATTATAGAGAAGAGTCCGTCCTTCCATTCACGCGTCGCTGGATTGACAATACCGAACAGTTCATCGTTCGTGACAGCTTTGGGGTTGAGATCATTGTAGTGTGGTTTGCGTTTCTGATTTTGATATGTTTTGTTTAATGTCTTCCAAACCTCCGATTTACCAGTGCCGGCGAAACCTATTATGAATACCGAATGCCTGACAGCAAAGAGTTCTTCCAACTGCACGATTTTCAAGATGAAACCATCCTCAGGTTGCAGTTTCAAATCAACTGCTGATCTCTTGATTACAGCTTCGAATTCCAATGAACGTTTTCTGGGCACATCTAAGTTAGGGAATAGATCGCCTATGAGTCCCATGAAAACCGGCACATCATCCGTGACGATTTTCGGTATATTAAAGTCACGCAGTGCACGCATTAGCACTTGATCCTCAGGTCGATAGCGATCATCGCGCTAAAAAAGAAAGTAGATATGTTACAAAAGTGATGACATAAGCTGGACGGTGCGGCCACTGTGAAAACTTAACATGGGATTAGAAGGTTACCCACAACATAAAAGTCAAGTATTAGTAAATGCTTACGGACAGCGGGTTCTTTGGCATCGGTTAATATTATCTGGGTATTCGTTCATACAGGAATATAAATAAATGAAAAGGTAGACGATTTGGTCGGCTAGAGGGCCGACCATTCAGCTCCTACAGGGTTGTTTGAAGCAATGGAGCCTAGAAGAACAGCTAAGGTCTTGGATTACAAGCAACATAAAGTATATCAGAAAGTTATCTTGAAGTAGTTTCTATTGTGAACAGACCAAAAACTCCTATTTTTAAGCTTATTAGCATTGTAGGGATTATCACAGGGCACCTATCCTGAAGATCCCAACTTCAGAAAGTGGAAAAAGTGGAGCCCGCGAAATGTAGAGTATGCGCGAAAGACGTTGAGAGGCTGGAACATTAGCTATGTGTCGGAAGAGATGGGACATATCATGGGACGGCTCCTAATAATCGAATTTAAAAGACATTGGGTAGCTGGGCTGAAAAAAAATCAAGTTTTTTTTTATCAAATCCACTGAGTTGATGGATTAACTCAGGTTACCTGGGATGGCGATCGCCTGCGGTCCGGCCCTCACAGCTTGACTAGTTTATGCATTTGCCTGACACATTATCCGCGAGCTTTTAACGAAGTATAGAAACAATACGATCAGAAAATCCTACATCCAACCAAAATTAAATTATTATTCGGGTCGAATCCGGTCAATCAGCTGGAATTTAGCAAGCGTTTCGCTGTTAAAAGTTCAATGTCACACATTCTTTCTTCGGCATATAAAATGCGTAACTAAATTAGCGGTATCTCTTAATGACACTGGCTTGGAGTCGAACATCGTTTACGTCGCCATGAACTAATTTAGCGAATGTGGATTTTGCATTACCGTGCACACGAAAGTTTTAATTAAAATGTGCTGCACTTCGACATTGGAGCCATACATTCGCATGTATGCGCATATATTTGTGCTGCATCCGAGATTGTGCAACGGAAACTTTGGTAACTGGTTAATGGTATTAGTTGGCACTGCGAGCTGAGGCATGCAATCGGCATAGACGTGACGTTGGCAGTAAAGTGCCAAGCAAAATGAAGGTGTTGACATAATCAAGGACACTCGACAGTGGCGAAAACAATTGTACACTCAATAAACTGAAACAGGATATGATGACGATGATGGCGAAGGCGAAAACTGGCGAGTCTTAAATGAACTCGTGCTGCTAATGGGGCTACGGGAAACTCTAAACTCTGTGACACAACTGCGAGACAGGAAAAGTTTAACTGTGAGCTGCAAATGTGTGTAAAGCTTTTGGCAAGACTATAAGCCTTCGGAAGCCAAGAAATAGCGGATGTGAGCCGCTGTGCCGTATGCGAAAGGCGATTAAGTTTGTCACCAAGTTTTGGGCAATTTGCTGAGCTAAGGACATCACTTCGTCATTTCAGTTGCTGTTGTGTGTGTGTCGATAATTAAATATATATAGCTATATCTTTATAGAAACTTACACGTAGTGAACCGGCTACTACTAGCACTGACTTTATGGCGCGCAAACCCCAATCGTAGTGATCCTGCTTAGATAAGAGCTCCTTGCATAGTGTGTAGAGTGTAATGAATTTTTGCGCTAATGGACGTGCTTCCTGGAAGCCTTCCGCGACCATCATGATTTCGCTGATGAGCGCAAAGTCCGGCACAACCATAGCGCAGGGTCGATAGAGAGCTTTCAGATTCTCGGGCAACTCGGCACGGCCTGCGTAGCCGGGATTCATAGTGATAAACATGCCCACAGTTGGGCGCAGAGATATGATTTCACCCAGAAAGTTAAACATCACCTTCTTGGCCTGCAAAATAAAGTAAGGTTAAATTCACGTTTGCTTACTTTGAAGACTTGAGTCTCACTTTGATGGCATCCTGTATGCATTTGACCTGCACCGCCACCACGGAAAGCACCTCAACTGATATTCGATTAAATTCGTCGAAGCAACCCCAAGCGCCCGTCTGCGCCAGTCCTTTATGTATATTACCGCAAGATTTATAATCCATCTGCTCGGAGCAATTGAACACATAGACCATCATGCCAAGCGCGCGGCCTAAGTCCTTAGTGGTTTCAGTTTTGCCTGTACCAGCTGGACCCGCCGGAGCACCACCCATTACCAAATGTAGTGATTGCGTTAAAGTTATGTAACAACGATCGGTAAGCGGTGTGATCACCAGTCGAGGTGTATTGCCGAGATATTCGTAGTCGTATTTAAATTGTGCATCGCAGATATTCGCAAAACAATCGTCAAACTTCAAGTCCCAGCGATGACGCAGCTGGCTTTGCCATTGAAATGCTGTGGCCAGCTCTACTTTGGCGGAAATTATTTTCGCCACAACATCACGACTATGTACATCGATCGTGCAGACGGTCATGATCTTTTGACGATCGGCTGGCGTGAGATCGGTGAGTAGAATATTAATCAAATTATTCAATTGCGCCACTTGTTTTTTGTTGTAGTCTTTTATGGCATTCTCATAGCGTTGTTGCACCTTTGCGAAGGCGTCGTTCGTTTCGGTTGTCCACCAGATCTGCGTGGTCACCAAAGCGGGTTGTGCGGGCCATTCGAATATCCAAATGTGTCGCGCTTTCTCCTCGTATGCGATGACAGCGCGTCGAAAGTGATCACGTAACGTATCACGCATTCGGTCCGTAACACGATTGAGCCACACTTCGACTTTGCCGCTACAATCGCAATTGTCTAAGAACGGCACGAACTCTTCATGTTCCTTCGCAATCATGCCGACAGCTAGTTTTGTGCCCGCAATGAGATTCAGACGACCCATAGAGTCGTAGAGCTTTGTCAAATGACGACAAACCATTTTAGGATTATTACCATTGGAGAGAATGTCCAGTAAATCAGCGGAGGAGACAAAGTAAAAGCGTGGATATGCCAAGCGTTTGGTCTCCAGATAGTCGTTGAGTGCTTTCTCGCACATTGTCAGTTGTTTGAGTAGTCCTTCGAGTGTGTCGTAGAGTTTGCTGTTGGGTCTGTTAGTTGAACGCACCACATTGCGATCAGCATTCATTTGATTCAGTAATTGTTTGAATTCGCGATCAATGTAATCAAAACGCTTGGAATCTTCGGGCAATTGTGAACGAATATCCTCCGAACCGATGAATATACTCTCAAGATATTGCCATTTACGTTGCACTTCAAACCACGAACCGATGATTTGATCCGCATTTGATAACTTTTGCTGCCATAATGCGACTTCCTGCTGAAAGTAGCCGACGTACTTTGATGATGCCATATTTTGCAGTTGGACTTGGTTCTCCTCCAGTGTTTCGATCATTTCCTCTGAAGCTTTAAGTAACTTCAGTCCAGTGCGCTCATGTATGTCATTCTGGAATTCCATATTGGCCCAAGTATTCGCCAAATCCTTAAGTACTTTCTCCATGGCTTGCTCTTTAACTGACTTGTCTACAATGCCCTTAACTTCTTCTTCATATTCGTGCAGATTAAGATCTATTAAGTCTTTGAGTGTTGTCGAGTCGTCCATGCTGAATTTAACACCAGTAGTCGTCATCAACTCAACCCAGTGACGATCGCGTATTGCTGGATTTTGTAGTTCCGTTACCGCACGCAATGAAGTCATCAGATTCTTCAACTGGTTCTCAGTATGTATGTAAGGATCCCAAGAGCGCATTTCTTTGCCCAAACCACGTAACTCTTTGCCGAATTTCTTGCATTCCTGATCCATTGACTCAATGTCGATTTTCTTCCAAGGTGTCTTCTTCCATTCGTCGATTGTGGTTTGTATTGTAATTGCAAAGTCCCACATTACTTTCAGCAGCTGCAAGTCCTTGCGACAGCGTTCAATTTTACTGGGATCTGGACCTTGTAATTCGAATAGCACAGCAGATTCAGAGAGCGACTTTTGGCGCTCCTCCAGTGCGCTTATCTCCAAGTCTGCTTCGTCGATAAGCTCATATGGATTGCTGCAGGGTACGTGGAAGAACTGTTGGTAGTAGAAGGCAAAACTTAAAGCTTCTACTTTAATACCAAAAATTTGTGTAAATACCTTTTTCCGTAGAAACCGCTTACGGTATTGACTCGCCATTGTGTCACATAAAATAATTCGTTTTTCAATAAGATCGACTTGGTAGGACTGTATGGGCGCAATAGTTTGCTTGACCGCCGCAGCATTTTTCTTCACTTTCATCCATTTATCGGGTAGCTCGTTTAGCTATAAGGAGAGCGTGAAAATTAAACGCAAGTGGCTTAGTAAGTCGCATTAACCTACTTGAGCCAAGACGCTATCCTTAAAGTCGTAATTGTACTGTTTCAGCAGATCCACAACCTCGCGCAATGGATCGAACATATAGTCGTATGTGTATTGTTTTTCATTGATCGTATTGAGTACAGAGAGAATCTTGAGCAAACCTTCAAAGTCATCTTTATTGAGTTCGATTTTCAAGGCTTCATTTGCTTCCTCTACGAAATCTTCCAGTTCCTGTTTTCAATACCAAAACTTATTTATTATAAAATTTCAATTTAAAATTGATTCCTCGTAACCTGCAGCGAGTTCATAACGCGATCGATGAGATCTTGTTTAAATAGGCTTATCCACTTAGAAACCTGATTGAGCACTGCATTTTTGAAGCCTTTCTTATTTAAACGCAGCCAGACATTGAAATCAATGAAGGATTCCCACTGAGAGATCTCATTTTGCAAAGCAATGAATTTGTCCAACTGTAAAATGTAAAGATCACTTCTCAGATTATTCATATTAACGTATTTTTGACACTCTTACCTGTTCTTTGTAAATACTTAGCGGTGGATAGTCATCTTTTATCGGCTTCAAACCTGACTCGCCTTCACCTTCGAGTTCCGCTTCACGCTCGGCCACCGTCAATGGTCGGCCATACTTTTTAACTTCGGAAAGATATTGTTGCTTGTCTGAGAGCCACAAATACGAATAATCCATATAGAGCTTGGAGTGCGATCGTATCTGCTGTAATGCGAATTTAACTCTACTCATGATTTCATTGCGTTGCTTCTGGAGTTCTGGTTTATCTTTCAATTCATCTGTTGGTTAAGATTAAAGAAATATTGGTGAGATCTAGGGGGCAGAATAAATGTTAACAGAGATAAGAGAAAATAAACCAGTCAGTTAGTTATTAACGTAAAGGTTTAGGCGATTTAAAACTTCTCTTATCATTATAGATACCGGAAAGAAATAAGTTGAAAATATCTTTTTAAAAATCTTGATCTGTTCCATAGCTAATTTTGGTAAGAGACTTTACTATTATTCTTAGTGTTTGGTAAGTGTCCTTGATGTTTATGGTTTGTGACGTTGACAGAAAAATTTCAGAACATCTATGAAAAATAATTCAACATACCCATAAAGTTTTCGGGTTCTTCGCCATCCTGTGGGGGATCCTGTGCCACACGTGGCAACATGCTCATCATATTATACATATCATCAATCAAATTATCTATATGCATTGTAAAGCCATACGGTGAACTGGGATCCAAATTTAAAAAGTAAACAACCAGTGGCTCTTGCAGCTCCATGAGAATTTCGAAAATCGGTGCATCATTTTCGTAACGATTATCGATTTCCATACGTAAGTATGTAATACTTGTAATGACAGCATCCAGTAGTTCTGAGGCAATTTGGGTATCCACATATTTCTCATATTCACGGAATTGTTCACGCTCCGTCTCGGTTAGTGTCTGCAGTAGATCATAACGATGCTGCGGTGTAATAATCTGGGAATATATCAAAGGTATGACAGTTTCAAACATTGTGGACTATAACAAAATATATTCACAAACCTCCCCCTCCGAAGATGCCTCTTCTATGCCATCGTTCGTCTGTTGCGTGAACCGCTTGGCTTCTGGCACAGCTTTCTCAGCAGCAGTAGCTGCAGCGCTAACTGCCGCTATATTTGGTGTGGGATGTTCTTCATCATCCTCCTCTTCGAACGCCTCGCTGCTCTCCTCAATTACATACCGTTGCGGTATGTCAAAGAAGAGCTTTGCATTCTCGTACATCAACTTATCGATGAGTTCTTTGGTATTATTTGCTTGTTTGACACGTTTCGCAATAATATCCGCACGAGGCTCGACGCCCAGTAATGCTTTTGGATTGAGGTCTTTGCGTTGGAACAATGGTATTTTACCCCAAGCGTTGATGCTTTGCTTGATTGCATCCAAATTGGCTTGACATTTCTCGATGCGCTTTTGTAAATGGCTAATTTTACCAAATACTTTGTTTATGAAACGCTGATCTGCAATTTTTGGGAGATAGAGAGAGAGAGAGAACGTGAGTAAGTGCTAATTAGAAAGTTAACCATTCGAAATCCGAATTCTACCTACCGAACGACATCCAGATAATATCGCTAATCAATGGCTCCATATAGCGCTCAATTGCACTCAACTCTGCTCGTATCAAATTCATTTCGCTCGGTTGCGATCGCGAGTTAATGTCATTATACCATTCGGCTATACGCATAAGCTTGAGACGCGCTTGCTGTGTGAGAACAAGGAAGTGAACTTTTAGTTGTAACTTTTATGAGATCATAATTTTAGACCAAAAGAGAGACATTATTACAGGGTTCATGAATAAGGCACGAAACATCAGTAAACGTTATGAAAATAAATTGGTTTCTGAAGAAAGCTTGTCACTGCTAAAACTATTCATACTTAAAGTATAATATCTATTTACCCAGAACTCTTCACTTCTTTCGTAGAATTCTATCAGCTCATCCGGGACTTCGCACTCCATGATACGCAACACTTTGATATCTTTCAAAGCATCCATTAATTCTTGTGTGAAATTAACCGAGAGCACACCTTTATCGTCCTTCTTCAATAGGGTCTGCTGCATGCCAAAGGCAATCTGATCACGCACCATTGTATACCATTCCTCAAGTATCGCCTGCTTCAGAGTGTCGATTTCATTTAGCATTTGGTGGTAGATCTCCAGTGTTTGTTCGCCATATTCATTATCAAAGAGTCTAAGAGTTTAAGAGCAAATAAATTAGGAATAGTAAATTCAGGAAATTGTGCTCATTACGGATATTCGTAGAGTTCATAGTCGGACTTGATCCAAGTGATGCGATGTCGCAATTTGTGTAGCCACGAGATAGCACCAGAGACTTTGGGAAAGCAGTCATCAGTAGGCAGAGCCTAGAGCAAATGCACAGCAGAAGTTAGAAAATCATAATTATATAAAATTGAATGTGGAAAAAATATTTTATTTATCTAATTTAAATTTTGTTTCAAAAGAAGGGGAAATGTTGTCTACATTTAGGCTTAATCAGATAATTTAGTCAAGTCGCACACCAATAACTGTGCCATAAAGATTCTTGAGCGAATTTAAAAATAGTATTATTGTTGCCAGACTAATCACTTTTTCATTATTTCTTTAAGATGTTCGATCATTAAACTCAGAATTTTTTTACACGACTCACCTTAACACCCGATTTCCTGTAAATGCCCTCGAAAACGTTGAAATCCTTTTTCACTGCATGTATCTCTTCGGCCAAATCATCCACTAGTATATGCATATGTGGATCCAATTGCTCCTTGATAATCGGACGTAACAGCAAGCTGCCGCAAAGCATCAGATCATGTGAGTCCAGCAGCGCCAATTCGAATTGGAATGCAATGCGTCGTTCCAATTTTTCGGCGAAGTCATGAAATTTCTCGACATCCTTTTGAAATTGTTCAACTGACTCGTCGGGATCGAGCACGTTGTATGTAACGCCATTGGTCCAATCACGATACTTGTTATTGAATTCCTCGAGAATTTTGTTTAGTGCCGCTGATATCTGGCGACCCTTCAGACCACCAACCATGATCTTTTCTAGCTTTAGAAAATCACGGCCGGTATCGAAAATTTTCTTCATCACATACAGACGTTCGACAAAACGATCTAAGCGATCGAAAATCGTTTTTGGATGCCATGTCCAGTCTTGTGAGTTGAATTGTGTGCCAATTTTAAATTTCTTCAAACTCGAGCGACAGTGATCATATGTTTTTCTGTATGGTGAGATGGTTAAAATGATTGCTTAGTCAGTTGTACGCACTCTAACACTTACTTGTAATATGCCACGTGATCAATATTCAATATTATGCGTTTATATGCCTCGTCGACATCGCCAAAGCAGCTCTCGGGTTCTATGGTTAAGATGACATTCTCTATCAGCGAATTGTGCCAAAGTTCGAAGAGCAAAACCATATTTTCCAGCGTGTGAAAGTATTTTGAGTGGCCCCACACCAGTCCGATGGTCAGGAGTACCGGACGCAATTGTGCGCGGTTCTCATCCATGCGATTAACTTCGAAGGCATCGATGACTTTGCGCTGTATAGAGAGTTTGTACAAAAGTTTACTTTCAATTCAATTACTGAGGTCTTACCAGTGGCGCTAAGTATTTGGTTATATCGCGTGCTTCGGCTAAAGATTGCAGCACCAGCTCCACAATCTTACGATACGTGGACTCGAAAACGGAATTTATTTTTTCCAGCACAAAGCCGATTGTTTTTATGCGCTTATCACCTAATTGATCAGCTAAATTCTCTAAGTTCTCTAAGCGTGACTCCCAGAAGCTGAAGAGCAGATCCGGTTTCGGATGTGTTTCCTTGGCATAGATGCGTTCGCGTGCCTTAACCAAAACCAAATCTTCAACAGAGTCGAGCCATTTCACCACCATGAATTCCAATGAATGCTTGAGCAGGTTGTTGAAGTTGTTTAAGTTGCTGTGTTAATGGAAAGAGATTTGTTAATAAAAGGTAGTTAGATGATTAAAATGGTTTAAAACGGACCATGATTAAGATATAGAAGCAGGTGACTAAGAATTACGAACCAAGCTACACTTCACCGAAAAGTTTTAGATTAAGTACAAAATTAAAATGAACAACACTTAATTTGAATTCTTCAGTTTCCGAACTCAATGATCTGGTCTATAACACTGGATGCTCAAAGAACGATTTACACTTTCGTACTCTCCCGTCCAAAAAGTAACAGGTACAGAGGTTACCTTACTAACAGTTCAATAATATCTGCTTCTAATTATATCTTAGATTAAAATTGTTCAGAAAGGAATCTTGGTATATGGACTAACCGCGATAGTGCAAATCAGTCCAAAAAGTCGGTTTGATAAATAATTCAAATCAAAATCTTACAATTCGCTTAACAAGTCTTGTCTAAAAGCTCTTTCCGTAAGGCATAACATCTCATAAGCTCCAAATTATACTTTTTAGTTCTTCTTTTCAACTTTTTACTAAACCAACGTCAAATCTTTTCCAACACACGCATCACCTAAAATATTTCACCACACTCACCCGATTGCGATTTGTGGTGCGCAATCCATCACTTCGTCGATACAAATGGGTAACGGCAGAATTGTACGATTTATAACGATGCCCTTCATTTGTGCGATGCCGTTCCGTAAGTCCTGCGATTCGGTTTTCATATCATTTACTATCACCGATGTCCAACCGTCTTGATTTACTGGATTATTGACCACAGGGAAGATAACATCATCGCAGAGCACCGAGAGATTTTCCAGCACATTTGGTAGTATGTCGCCAATCATTAGTTTCTGCGTGATTTTGTTGTTGAAAAATAATTGAAATATTAAATAAAGAACCAAATAATATGGCAACCACTTACGCTGTCCATGTCTTGCAACGACAGATCGGAAGGTATTTCGCGTCGCATGAAGTAAACAATTTTACTACGCGCCTTTGCGGGAAAGTCAAATGCGGGTACCAAAATGGAAGCGTTATTCAGGTAGAATACCAAACGCGGTTGGCTGGAGTCGTTGAGGAATACTTGGATTATTTCCTAGTTGAAGGTACATTAGAAGAGAAATGTGATTAAAATTTGAGTTAGAAATATATTTTAGAATAAAAATTATAATTGTTTTGATCTTTTAAATTAAAAGGTGTACAATATAGTGATCCTTGATCAAAGTAAATTGTTTGTTTTTCGATTTGAATGATAGTTGAAAGCAAACGGCTTGGAATCTTTTTGTCACTCTCAATATAATAAATGACTAGCTGAACTTTCTACAGACGTCACTACAATGAATTTTCCTTATAGATGGATGGTCCGATAGTTCGTTGTTTACCATATATAATCTTATGCTTCACAGTATTATGAAAGTTCTTTTAGATATGATCTAATTCTCTTAAAATATAATCTCAAAGCTCACACCTCCTTAATCGACCCAAAAGACAAAGTCCTACTCAAGGGCTTGGTCTTCGTTGATGACCTAATTAACTCAGTTCGACAGGGGATACATCTAGCTTAAGAATTTCTAAAGCTTACCTCAAGTTTCATGGGATAGTATGTATTGTTTGAATTATTCATACAGTCCAGAGAGAAAAGCATATGCATCTCAAAGGCTCATACAAACTTACGAATTCACTCACTGTTCGAAGTGTTAGACCCAAATCTAACATAATGTAGCGAAGTTGCTGTGAAATCAGAAATCTAGAAAATAATCTACAACTATAAACTAACCACTTTAGGTTCTATGAAAATAAATGTTCATAGTAGGCCGACCAATACAAAACTATTATTTGTCTTTCATCTGACTGTGAGGGAGCGACATGAAGCTTTGTAAATGTGTTTATAATTCAATAAATTTTTTCAAATCTTTGCTTTTTAAGACTAACAAATTTTATAAAATTTAAGAAATCTAAGAAATTGCTTCCAAATCCAACATTGCTAAAGCACAAAAATCAATTTACATAAATGTGTTTGCAAGCACTTACTTTCGACTCAGGCATACCCATTAGTTTTACCCAGCGCTCATTTTTCAAACGTAACGTTTTCATGACATAATTATTGAAATAGTCAAAGCGATCGTCGACTTTCTCCTTCTTTTCCTTTTCTTCGGGTGCCGCCATGACGGTGGACGAAGGTCCTGCACTACCTGGTTTTTACTTTAATGCGACGAGCGCGTGGTTTGTTGGCGTTTCTTTACACTTTTTGCGCAAGAGCTTCGAATGACTGCTTTTTGCTTTTCTTGTTGCTTCCCTCCTTGTTGGATATTTATTGGATAATATTTAGTTATTTACTGTTTTTTTATTTATATATTTAGTCCTTGTTATTATTTTTGTGTTAGTTTTGTAGATTTTTGATATTTTTACGGAGCAAATTTGCTTCCGTTCAGCTTGAAAAATTTTTCGGTTTGAAAATTATTCGTCAAAACGTTTTGACATTTTTTTCTATTTTTTCAAAACGGGCGACTCCAATCTGTACGTTGACGGGAAAAAATTGAGTTCGTACAGTTTGAATATTTTTGAGTTCGCACTTTTTGTGAAAACAATAATATTTACTTTTTCCAGAGCTCATTGACCTTGTGTTGTTTGTTTTTGAAAATTTTGTTTATTAACACCCTTTGTAAACAATAATATTGACAATTTGAGAAATAAATATTTATATGTTCTTTCTCTATGCTTGCTTTTACTTGATGTTTTTCAAAGTCATCGGTCGTTTGTTTTGGAGCTTGAAAGGCTTGATTTCAAATGCTTTTGGTTAGAATCGAAAGTATACGGATCAACAAAATTGATTAATTCGGTTATATACATTTTATTGCATGGAAAAAAATTCAAAGGGGAAATAAAGAGGTTCTAATAAATATCTTTTAATATATACCGAAGTCATTTGTTTCTTTAGATCCTCATTGCCCTCACAATTAACGTTATTTTAGTTTGGTCTACATACGTGGAACTAAATATTCTCATACTGGCATCTATAACCCTTAATCATCATAAATTTGATATAGGAAATAATTTGACATTGGATCCACAGATTTCTTAATGCGATCTTTTTTGTTGTTGGCAAAATTCCTTGAGGAACAATTGTAGAATCTTCTACTTAATTGTATTTTAAAACCATGATAAAGCTTCTTAGTTAACACTGTCTAGATTATACAGACGGATGCTTTGTACCAGAGTATTCATTGGTTATATTATTACATGGTTTGTCCGGAAAGTAATAGCACTGCTTTTCTTCCGCCGCGACTGTACTTCGGAACGTGGGGATTGGATTAAGGAAGAGGGCGTTCTTAGCTAGCGAACAAGCGGCTGGTCAGTTATCTCCGAACACTTGGAAAGTCAGGACAAACATTGCAGCGTTCCTTAGAGCAGAGGTATACCATTAAATTCGGTGTGAAACTCAGTAAATTTGTGACAGAGACGTTCGATATGATAAAGCAGGCTTACCCAGATATTGCTTTAGCAAGAAGTGGTGGCATCAGGCCTTATTGAAGGGCCGGGAAGGAGTCGCAGACGAATTTGTCTTTTTTGACGTCGCTTCCGAAGCCGTCCTACAGCCCAGATGTGGACCCCCCCGGACTTTTTTTGTTTCCTTGCCTGAAAAGGAGATCAAAGCATCATGCACCTCGGGTTTCAAGAAAATTCTGAAAAATGCCTTTCGTGACGCTTTCAATGCTTGGAAATCGCACTGGCAGCGTCGCACCAACGTAGAAGGAGCATATTTTGAAAGTTTTTTAATAATTCTAACGATTGGTTCGATATATTTTTTTAAATCGACTCAGTCCCATTACTTTCCAGACAAACTCTGTGGACAAAATATTGTTCCAAGAATTTAGTATCTTAAACCAAACTTGGTACTTTAAGTAGCAATTAAGGAACATAGTGAAGCTTTCTTGTATGCCTTCTGTTTACTCAAGAAAAGCTAGGCGACAAAATGGAGCCGAGATTGGGTAAATATGAAGATATGTCAAAACGTGAGGTCCTCTCATTTAGGGAGGATCTTTCTTGGTAGAAGTCATTGTCGGATTGGTCTTGTAGTTCATAAACCAATTGAATTGTTTTTGAAAAGAATAATTATTTAGATCATTATCTGATCTTGCGAGTCTAAGATAAACGACTTTGGAATACTTTTCCAACACTTTTTGGTTATAATCTGCTCAGGGAACGCAGACTCAGGTCGTATAATCTTAATGAATTTTCTAACTCTACTCGTATTATCGATGTCGGCTTCAGTCAATTGCCCAGAGAAATGTTTCAATTTAATTTATTCAATATATTCACATACTAAAAAATTATTAAATCACATTCGAATTTTAATTTTGCCCTCCAAAATAGAAAAAAATCATACTAAAAAATAAAAACTCGATTGCTACCAATGTTCAAGCTCTGCTAGAACTAGCAAGCGACAGTCTCGATTATGGATCGGCACATTATTTGCCAGCTCGTGGCGCAGTAACTTTGTTCCGCTTCGACTTCGAATTCTTTTGCTTGCCGCTGTTCGGCTTTGTGAGTGCGGACTTCTTGCGCTTACCGTCAAAGCCACCTGGGAGACGTCCATTGTTTGCTTTCTTATTCTTAGCCTTTGTCTTAGCGGTGGCGTGATGACTGCGTGCTTTGCCAACATGCTTGGCGCCACCCGTTAAGCGTGCGTTCGTCGTGCTCTTGGCGCTTGCCTGCAAAACTGGACGCGAGACTTTGCTACCCTCTTTCAATTGCTTCTTCGTTGAGCTCTTTTTAGCGCCACCGACTTTGGTGGCGGGTTTTGTGGGCGACTTGGCTGTGATCGCGCGCGTATCGCGTACAGGCGCAGCTGCGATGGGCGAGCGTGGCCGATGGCTACCAGTAAATGTGTTGGCCGCATTGACGATGCTCTCGAAATTGCCAAAGACTTGCATAATACTCTTGTTCACATACTGCAGATACTTGAGCGATGAGTAGCAGAGGCCACATTGCGATTTTGGATTGTAGTTGTTGCGTATGAGACTCTCGAGGTAGAGGAAATTCTTTGCCATGCTCTCGCAGTGCGGACACTTGACGGTGGCCGGTTGTGTGCTGCGCAGTGAGTTCTCCAACGGTATGAGTGTTGGCATTTGTGCATCTGTACGTTCGCTGAGTCCCATTTTTTGGCGTATATTCGAAATTGAGTTTTGGGGTACGATAAAATGTGGTTCGATCTCTTCGCCTAAGCCGATCATTGTTCGCAACACTGAAATTTTTGCATTTTTTTCTAACATTTTCAATCTTTGTCAAAACTTTATAAATTTTTGAAATATTAAAATGACAATTTTTGACATTTAAAGCCTGAATCAATTTTACTACATATAGGAATTGGTCGAAATAAAGTAGTTTGTGGAGAGTTATAATTACGCAGTTCAACATAGCTGGGTGGTTACTATTGGGTGACTGAATAATTGGATCAGGAGCAGACGTTTTACAAATTTTGGGCTTGTATATTAGTGAGTGAATAATACTGAGAATATTAATGAATCTGACGGAGTACAAGCTATCTAAGTAATTAACGAAGACGACACTAAAATAAAGGGTTGCTTTGAAACCGAGAGAGCCTTTCTAAAGTTCTGGAGTATTTCTCCTATGATTTCTGAAGAGAGAGTCTGACACGAACCCATAAGTAGTACTCATGATCCCAGCGAAAGTCTCAAATGAGGGAAAAGATTAAAGATCAAAAGACTAAGATCCTACAATTGCCACATTCAGAAAAGAATCCACCTGGTGCACCTAGCCTTTCCAACGGAGGGGAGGTTTTCCTCATCCTTTGTTTCTCTCGGCGTGTACTGCGTCGAATACTCTCAAAGACAGAGTTTTCATCCATTCGGACGATATAACCTATGTCAATGTCTTACAGCTCATAGTTCCATTGACTGTGGTATTAGCGTTGTCAATGCGTAAACAATCATAAATCTTCCGCATAACTTTTATCTTGAAAACTAGTAATGCCAACTTTATTTCTCAATTCCTAATCAGTCCGAAAAAGTAGCTGTTGGTAAGATTTATTCTGCCTTGGATTTCGAAGCTGGCATTGTTGCTGGTGTTAATGCTGGTTCCAAGATAGAAGCAATTATTTACGACACTTCGAAGCCGTGACAGTCAACAGTGACGTGGGAGCCAAGTCGGGAATCCGACGAGTGTTTATTTGATGACAGGAGATATTTTATCTTGTCTTCGTTCACCACCAGACCCATTTGTTTCTGGAGAAAGCAGAACTAACGGCGCGGTTGTTAAGGCCAATGATATCAATGTCATCGGCATACGGCAGCAGCTGTACACTCTTATAGAAGATGGTACCTCCTCTATTATGTTCTGCTGCTCAAATTATTTACTCCAGAAGTAGGTTGAGGAAGTGACACGAAAGGGAGTCGCCTTGTCGGAAACAACGTTTGGTATTGAACGGCTCAGAGAGGTCCTTCCCGATCCTGACGGAGTTTTTGGTGTTGCTCAACGTCTGTATTTGGTCAGTTGTTGATTTTCCAGGCCTAAGATCACAATAATAAGGCTTAAATTAGTTTGTTGACGGTGGGCTTTAATCATTCACATAATACGCTCGACAGAACCTTCTATGTGATGTTTAGGAGGCTTATCCCACAGTAGTTGGCGCAGATTGTTGGGTCTCCCCTTTTGGGGATTGGGAAGAGACCACTTACGTTCCCACCGTCTGGCATACTTATTTGCGATATTTCTATTTGTTTTAGTATTTTTATACAAAACGCTAGTACGAGCGTCTAGTAATCACTTACGAAAACTACTGTGGCTAATCATTAATGAATTATTCCGAAATTTCATGCAACTCTGCGTAAGTAAACTATTAGTTGACCTCATTTAGCTCGTAATTGCACTGATGAGGCGCTGATTAATATCAGACCAATTTTATTCCCACTTTTTCCAAAATTAGTTAGTTTATTATAATTTAGTATACGTTTCTCAGTTTAATTTGCAGACCTTGAATTTCTGGTATTTATCGTTAGTTACACAAATCCAAATCTAAATTAGGCCTACCAGTTGCTGTCTTGAATGTCTTTACCTAAGATTTGTTGACTGAGAATTCAGGTCAGTTCTGCAATTGGCTGTGATTGAAATAATTGCCTGCTGAAGAAGGTCAAAAGCAACAGCAATAACTCATATATATATATACACGTGTATATAAGTATGTTTGTGAAACTCTTTGTAAGCTCAAATGAAAGCCTTTCATTAAGTTCACCTTAGTTAGAGTTGCTGATTTTTGTTTTTGACATTTCCACTAATTTTCATACTTTATTAGATGAACTTAATATTTCTTAAAACTATTCTGCGGTTATAGCACATGAGTTAGGTTATGTACGAAGAAAAAGAAGAAGTGAAGAATGTAGACTAACAAATACAGGAAAGCGCTAGCTTTCAATTTCATGAAGAAAAATCTAAAACAAAGAAGAAAATTAGAGCTTTCACTGGTAGAGAATAGAAATAAGATTTAAATTTTCAACGAATTATTTAAGAAAATTTAACTGACGCATATATAGAAAAAAGATAAAAACCATCGCGATTAACAGTTATAACTTTTGAAGTCATTAGATCAAAGCCTTTCCTTTCTTTCAAAAAAAAGTAGCTTATCTTTCCAGTTTGAGGGTGTTTTTATTTGTTCTTTGGCATGAGAGTCCTTATATCGCCAAAATATGCATTCTCTTCGTCGTGGACGATTTTGATTCGATTTTGAGCTCCAATCGCTTACTCACCAGCTTTTCCCCTTTGAATTATGTGACCTTCTATTACCAAATCTTCCTCCTCTTCTTCGGCACCTTAACCCTGGGTGGGTCTGGGTCGAAAACACAAAACTTTGCCAGTAGCTTTCCAAGTGTATTAGGGCGCTATATACTTGGTTGTTCCATTGAGTGGGCGCCCTTGCTTATGTTGTTCACTCAAGGATCTTGAATCGAAGGAGCATTTCGCTAAAGCATCATATTCTCCGCTAGCGATAGGCTTACACAGAACATTCGCAGTATTTTTCAAAGCTTATACAGTTCACGGTTCCATCTTCTTCGATATTTTTTGCTCACGTGGGGGTCTTAAAAAATCTTGTAAAGAACAGTTCTTTCGAATACTCCAAGTGTTTTCTCATATCGGTTCGTCATCGATCATGTTTCTGGATCTACAAGTATAATAGGACGGGAATAATGAGAGACTTATAGAGTGTAATTTTTTGTTTGTCGAGTGAAGAATTCACTGACGGATCAAAGAGTGAACAGGCACATGCTTCTTCTGTAGTAATTAATGCATATAAAGCAGATTCAAATCAACAATTGTCTACCGATTTCAAAGTAACACCTGTTGGCAAGAATTATTTATGCTGATTCCGAGATATACAAAAATCTTTTCTTTTTTGAATGTATAATGGCCAAAAGTGACGTAGTTCCTAAGACGTGAGGAATGCTTGGGTGTGGTCAGCAGGTAGTTTGTTTTGTCCCTTTTCGTCACAAGACCAACTCTTTCTACTTCTTTTTTCATCATTTTTGGGCTGAGAAGGCTCCGACGCTGTTGTTGGTGACTGAGGGCTTAGTGATTGGGTAGCCTTGACGGAATAATTACTCGTGAGTAGCTCTTGATTTCCTAAACAAATTAATGCCATAACTCCTTCTTCATCAATATTCTTAGCCCGAATTGTATTTTTCAGTTTCCCTTGCCATTTTGCTTTAGACTTGATTCCTTAGTTAGTCTGAAGGTACACCATACAGTAGCGCAAGTAACCTGTGAAAGAGAAAATAACTTAGATTACTAGAAACAAGGTTAAAATTGCGGCGGGTAATGATTGAGGAAGAACGAGGACTTTGCTTCACTTGATGTTTTCGGTTGAAGCTAATTTTGAAGCGACTACAAAACTGGTCCATATAGACTGAAGAAGACTAATAACGCCCATTTATATTTTAAGTTCGAAGTCCTTACTTTTTTTAAATGAATTCTTCAGCTGCTATATCCTAAGCCAAAAATATGCATGCAGATTTCATTTGTGCATAATGTTACTAATTTTCGTGTATTCTTAAAATATACAATATTAATATACATATGTATGAGAATGAGCACATTTAAAATTCCACCTCATTCACATGCCACATTCTCATTTCTTTAAAGTTCAAGTTCAAGACCATAAAAATGGTGCAAACTCACACATCTCGGGTCGCGTGACAATATCGCATGATACTTATTATTAAATATTGAAGAAATAAAATGAAAGTGCCTTTTGAGTAATCAGCAAGTGCCTCGTGAGTATTTCATAGTCGCGCCGCTACAATTCAGCGGCATATGTTCAAGGAGTCATCCTACGCTATACGCTCATTGTACATATGTGAGCGTGTATGCATTTGTAAATATGTGGAAAGGAGCGCCAGTGTATTTACATTCATAAATGCAAACAAAATGATTGAGCGCAACACTCACGCAAACACACACATATACACGCGATATTTGCTGAGTAAACACATATGTCATAATCCAGTTATTAGTGACATATGAACGTTCGTTAATAAATCCCATTGGTGAATTATTTATAATTGAGTAATATCGAGGTGCTAACGGTAATTTGAAGGTGTGAAGTGTCGTAATCGACTGAGCGCTTTGAGTTTCTTTGCAGCGTTGCATTGGGAGTAGCATTTTGCTAAGATGAGTGAAGCAAAAGAAAGTAAAGTAGAGCTAAATTTAGGCGAAAAATAATTTTAGGAACGAAAATTAAGTTGTTGGGTGAGATATGAACTTATGCTTTTAAACTATGAAAGGATATAACTTATTTTTGTGACTAGAGGCATAATAATTGAAAAAAATGAACCTAAATTTCAAAATATTATATAAAAATTAAAAAAAATAAAAAAAATATTTGATGTCGAATTATTTTTTTACAAATGTGTGGCAACGCCATAATTTTTTTTCCTTTTTTTGCAATAATAAATAATATAATTTCATGATTTTTTTTGCTAATTATTTTTCTTTAAAATTTTTAAATTATAAACATATGGCAACATTTTACTATAAAATTTCTAACGCTTTTAGTCGTGCCCAAAAAGACCAGCGAATTATGCAAGACTTTAATTTTTGAAATTTCGAATTATTTGTTTTTTTTTTAATAAATAAGTGGCAACACCCTAGTTTTTTTCTGACCTTTCGTTTGTGCCAAAAAGACCGGTAGATTATGTGAAATTTAAGTTTAGAAATTTCGAATTATTTTTTTTAGTTTTACAAATAAGTGGCAACTCCAAAAATTTGTTTCCTTATAATAAATAATACATTTTCAAGAAAAATTAATTGGTAACTATTTTTCTTATTTCTTTAAAATGTTTAAATTATAAACATATGGCAACATTTTTTCATAAAATTTTAACGCTTTCAGTTATGCAAAAAAGACCGGTGGATTATGTGAAATTATGTTACAAATCTAAACTTAATTTCAACTTTACTTTATATTTATTTATTTCTATTTTTTCCCAATTACATAATTTCAGTTTCCGTAATATTTTTCACACCCTAAATATTCATCTATTCGTAGTGCATAATGTGGCATTTTGATTAAATAAAAATGCTTTTTATTTTTGCATACACCCTTTCTTTAGCTTTTAGGACATGGAAATTTGCAACCTTGACATGGCCGAACTGAGGCATATCAATGTAATTACAATAATCAAATTTCGCCTTTCATTCGGCAATTTATACTCACCCACAGCGCACAGAAGCTTATACTCGCTTGGCCATTGGCGCACCTAAGAGCAGGCAAAACATTTTTTAAGCGAAAGAATACCAAACAACTGCAACAAAATCTTATGTGGCAGCCAACTATCACTGCTTAGCAACAACAAATACAATATCAAAATAAAAAGTGATGAAAGTAGGTTAAAACTGACTTGGACGGCTAACAAATAATCCTTTAGATAAGTCAATTATTTACTTGAAATTCGACAAGAAGTTAGGAGCTACTTGACTTTCATGTCGGCGCTGTTGTTTTCGTCCAGCCAACCATACGTAGACATCGCCTTGACTACTTGACCACAACGACATATGCATGTACCTATGTATGTGTTTGTGAGTGTGCGCGTTTGTTGGCTGAAACCTGTTCGCTTGTTGGCCCACATTGATTTGTTGCCGCTTGACCCACAAACGAAACTCATTATTTTCTGCGCTGCCTAGCGATAACGGTACTAGGCGACGCCGCCAACGCTGTCCGCTGCCTGCGCTGGCATTGACGGTGCGCTAGTGAGTGCACGAGTGTGTTGGCGAGCGCTGAAGTTGAAAGCCAACCTTTGTACATTAAAAGGAGGTAGAGTGTAGCAAAGCAATAAAAAAAACATGCCGTATAAAACGCAATAGAGTCATTAAAGTTCACTTTTATTTGTAGGCTTGTGTTTCGAAACATTATTGGAGGAAGAAAAATTTCTTTCGAGATATACAATCTCCTTTGTTTATTTTTACTCAGTGATTTAGTTCTATAATTTTTCAAAATTTTTCGATAGTATTCAATCAAACGCCATTTCGAAAACCTTCTCTGCTTTTATCCGAAGTTTGAAATAATTCGGGTAGGTTCGGTAAATATTAAAAAAAAGTGAAGGTATGGTTCCTGAAAATCGTTAGGCAAGTGTTAGAGAGATGGCAGGAAAGCTCGACATCTCTCGCGAGGCTATTCGAATGATTTGGTGGGTATTTTGGGTAAGAAACGCGTTCTTGCTCGACTCGTCCCGATAAAGCTGATGTCTTTTTCTAAAAGAGTACCGTAAACAGGTCTCTTTGGGCATGTCGTATCATTCGATTTCCGTGCCCACATTCATTGAGAGCATTATAACTACTAATGAGACATGGGTTTATGAGTTTGGCATGCAAACAAGTCAGCAATCTTCGGAATGGAGGAAAAAAAAACAAGCCGAAACCAGACAAACCACGCTAAAGCCGCTCAAAATTCAAGGTGATGCCCTTTGCTTTTTCGATATGTGGTTTGAGGCATTAGGTTATAGAGGAACAGACAGTTTTTAAAGAGTTCTACTTGTCCGTATTGAGTCGTTTGCGTGGGAACATCCGCCGTAAACAGACAGAATTGTGGAAGAACAATTGATGATCATCGCATCGAGTCACGATTGTGACCGAATTTAAAGCGAAAAACGCAATGAATACCATCTATCAACCACCGTTTTCACAGATTTAGCTCCGTGAGATTTTTTTTGTTCTTCAAAATGAAATTGCCGCTCCGTGGAACCTGTTTTCAGTCGATCGAAGGCCATCTCAAAAAGTGCTTAGGAAAGGGTTTCAAGGACTCGAAAAATCGTTGATATAAGTGTATTACATCTGGTGGGGATTACTTAGAATTTAGGATCCCCATTTTTACTTTCGTGGTGTTACAAACATCGTGAGAAACTTAAAATACCACACAGTTTAGGGTATAATAAGGCTTAAAGTTCATACCGCTGCTTTTTATGAGTTCTTAGATCCATAAGGTCACATAGTTCCTTGTTCCCTAAAAATTTGAGCGAAATGTTGTTTTAAGTATCACTAAACCTGTATCAATCTTCCCTTTCCGTTTGGTCAACTTCTCAACCTTACCTTACATAACCTACCCGAAAGTGATAGTGGCCTCTATGCCTTCTAGGGTAGCAAGTAACAAATGAAGTTAAATGGAAATTGATTTAAGACTCCAATGTCATCAGCAAAATTGAGCGCATCATACTTAACCGACTTACACTAACTGACTACTTCATTTACGCATACACACATATATGTACACTCACTTATACACACATCTATGCTACCTTAAAGTTAGATGTTTGAGGTATTTTACGAGCTTCGAAATTGGTTTAAATCTGCATATGTGTATGTTGTGCATTCGCTCTGCCACATAAAAAATGTAGACTATGTGTGTTATGCGCTGCTAGTGCCAAAAGCAACAACAGCAATAACAGGTACAAACGCAGTAAGCCTCAAGCCACATAGACAAGCCAAAATGTATGGGTGTATGTATGCGCTTAGATATCCCTTTAAGTCTGTTTGGATTTAAATTCCTCGCTGCGCACAAACACTTAGACACTGTTGCACACTCGCTTACAAAAACACTCACCTACACTCACTCACACACACATATACACACCTGCAGTGTTGTAAGAAATTCACTTGGAAAATTGAAAACACTTTGAAGAAAGTCGTCAGCAAACAAAAACAAAAAAAGAAAAATAATAAGTGAGGAAAAAATTATGAATGTGAGCAAAAACGCTCGATGTAGTCGCAAACTCGCTTGACCGAGTCACCCGCTCTGCGCGACGAGCGGCGCTGGCATGCAAACGCCGACGGCGGCCAAGTTTTCGTTTCATGTGCATATTAAGGAAAATAGAAAGCAAAAAAATAAGACGAAAAAAAGTCGAGACGAAAGTAAAAGTTTTGCTTGCCACACTTGCACAACTTTACCCGCAGCAGATACCGTTAGTTGTCGACGCGCTGCTGCTTTCTGCGCCTTTGTTTTTGTCCACTGCCGTTGAAAATTTCAATATCACTTGCCACAGCCGAGCTGCCACCTCATGCCCCTTTCGCATTCGCCACGCCGCCCGGCACCGACACGCAAGCTAAGCGTTTTACTGCCAGCATTGCATGTAGTTGTTTGTAGTTGTGTGCGCGGCAGGTGAAAGCGAAACGAAAACAAAAGAACACACTGTGGCAAGTGCAAGAAAGTAAGAGTGCCAAGCCAGAAAATATGGGCCAAGCAAAGATGGCAAACGGAAGCATACAGCGCGGTGGCGGTGGCGGTGACGACGGCGGCGCGGCTTAAGGCCAAGCGAGCGCTACTGGTGGTGCGGAAATGCTGGCGCTTACGTTGCGCGCGTAGTATTTTGTGGCCGGGAATTGAGTACGCGAAAGCAGGTCAAATTTACATGCATTTAATTCTTGTTTTTCCGCATCGCTGCCGCTCTTAAGACGCGCGCTGAGGCGGCGACCGAAATGTGTACACACTCACTACGCGGCGCTTATGCGTTTTCGTTCGCCGCCACCTTCGCGCCAGCGTCGGAGTTGGAGTTCGAGTCGAAGCGCGCTGTTGGCCCGACAATCGAAAGTGGCGTAACCAATTCGTCTCTGTACACAACAATTTTTCGTTATTTTTAGTATTCGCCTTCCCTTGTTGTTGTTGTTGCTCGTGTTTAATATTTGCTGTTGAAATACCCCTTCCGCTCGGTTGTTGACTTCGGTGAAAGGTGCTGCGGGTCACTGCGGTCGGATTTGGTCAATGGGGACCAGCTGATGACGGTCATTCTCGGTTTGTGTGTGTGTGTGTTAGTTTATTTGTATGCGCTTGTATTTGATTTGTTGCTGTTTTTGCGGTCGCTAAGTGCTCGAGCAAAGCACGGGACAATAAGCGAAGTAGCAACTTCAAGAAATGAGTGGCGCGGCAAAGTGCGCTTAAGGTAAAGCAAAGCGTTGGAGCGCAGCGCCGATGTGGAAAACAACAAAAACAAAACAACACACTCTCCAAAGCTGTATGTACTCCATGACTGCATAAGTGTAAAAATAACAAATATAGTGTACTATATACAACAACAAATATGCACGTGTGGCCATGTATGTGTCAATACACATATTCAAATCCACAGGCACACTATCGCCTTCGTTTGTGCGTGTGTGTTGCGCTCATCGGATTTTCAATAAATCTTCAAGTTAGCCATTTAGCCTCATTTTATTGTGGTTCTTATTGTTGTTGTTCTTGTTTTTATTTTTATCCTTGCAAAGCGACCGCTTGTCGCTCATAATATTACTATTGTTGTTGCTGTTGTTGTTGTACGTGTGCTGGTTTAATTTTCGGCTTGGCTAACTGCTTCGACCGCCGCAATCAGCCTGAGCTAGTTTTGCTTTGCGGCTAGCAAGTGTAAACTGTTTGCGGTCAGTCTGTCAGCGGAGTTTGTTTGACACGTTACGTATACGCCGCGTTGACCGCTGCTCGTTTGTTGTGTGCTTATACGCCTGCCCGCGGCTGCACGTGTTGGTTTGATTTCTTTCAAATTTTTTATTTTTGTATTTTTGTGTGTTGCATCTACATAAGTTTGCTACATTGTTGAGCGTTATCTACTTGCTGGAGTCGCTTCTCGAGCGTCATTTAGTTTAGACAGTTTGTGCGGTTCGGTTAGTGCTTCGAACTGCTGACGGCCGTTAAGTAGTTGTCTACAGTGTTAGCGCTTAGCTGTGATTTCTAAAGATTTTATTGCAAATTCTTGCTTTGTATTATTGGAAAAATTATTTTATAACTTTAAAATTTTAAATTTTTTGTTTATTTTAATTTCTTTATTCATGCTTTATTCACTTCTTTCAACAGCTTGGGTTGTGCTGCTCGTCGGCTGAAGATTTGTTCAAAGTTTTGAGTCAAACTTAAGGTGAGTGTTTTAAATTTATGAATCTGTAAATAATTATATTTCATTTTTAAGAACCATATTTTGTACTTTTCGGGGTAGTAAGGCTTAATTGATATGATTTCTAAGAATTTAAGTTAGTTAACTAGAGGAATATTATACAACAGACCGTTCGCTTATTCATCTATATCATAAAATACCATATATGTATATTTTTAACGAAAAGTAAAATAAAATTTATAAACAAAAATATTGTAACATCGGTAGAGAGTATAAATATTAATCAATGTTTTAGATATACATTAGATTAAAAAAATATTATTATTTTAGAAATTTTGTGATTGTTTTGCGATAAAAAGCTACCAATGGTTTTGAAAATATTTCTACGCCCTTGAACATATGATTAGGCGCATGGAATCATTCCTAAAACTACCTACCGACCTAATTGCTTCGCTACTATAATTAGATATTCCTTTTACTTTAACAATTTCATTTTTGAACGCATCTTGTCAAATAAAAAAGGTTTCCATACTAAAACTTGTTTTTGATTGGTCAGCATGTTTGGCAGATATACAGTATAGTCGTCCGATCGGGGACTCAAGCAGCTCCCTGAGTACAAAAGGACGTCTCCATATAGACCGACATGGTTAAATTGACTCAGCTCGTCATTCTGATTATTTAACGGGTCGTCGATATTTCTTTACAGTTGTTGCGAATTTTCAAATTTGAATACACCTTGCTTAGGCTACAAAAATCCTAGTAAAAGTGACATTTTTCCATAAGTCCGAAAGGATTCTCTTAAACATGTCCCATACGATTATTTGTAAATTTCATTAAAAATATTTAAATAGCTGGCAGCGCTTTATTTCAATTTTGTCGATAGCGTTCTTATTGGAATATTTGCTGTAATATTATAACCCTCTCACATATACAATATTTCATGCTTCACGATAAGGAATCGTTGTTTTTTAGAGAACCACTTATTTTGCAGCGAAAGTATTTTCGGTATTGAAATACTACATTTTAATATCTCGGATGGGTCATAGTGGCAGCTTCTATTAGCAAAAGTTTATGCGAAAAAAACCCACTCTGTAAAAGAATAATATTGATATAGGTCAGCTTGTGTTCTTGACTAGTAATCTTATTAACTTCATTAATCGTTCATGCTTTTCATTTATAATGCCGATAGTTGCGATATCTGCTAAGCGTTTCAGAAAAATAACTTAAATAATACTTTAGAAACCAGAAAAAACGTTGCAAAATATTCAAAAAAATCAAGATTGAGCTTTTCATTGCTTACGATTCACTACATGCACGCATGGATAAAATTTTAAGCTTTCGCTATCAGATATAACCAATAGATAACCATTTTATAACCAATATATAACCATTTTATAACCAATATATAACTACTTTATAACCAAAACTCAAGATTTTGTTTCAATATGTGTGGTTTTTATTATTCTGTTTTTCCTTCGCCTGTAAACTTGTGAAATATGAAGTTATGTGTTTTTGCATTTTAGGTGATGATATGTATGTTGAGTTCTACTTCTGTATTTATACAGTATACAGCCACGATCATAGAACATACATTACAATATTATGAAGTTAACGCTTCCGCTTGTTTTTGCAGACTATTATACTTATTTGTTTCTTTCATTAAATCAAAGAAATAGAAAAGAAAAGGTCGTGACATGGTCTTATAGTATTGAGTTTGAGTATACAGCACAACCCGCTAGTTTGTTATGAAAACATTTTTATTAATTAAACAATTTTAACATATATATTTTTTTCAAAAGTTTATTAGAAATATTTAACAAGATCTTGTTGATCCCCCTTTTGCTTTTATTACTGCTTCAACGGGGCGCGGCATTGACTCAATCAACTTTTTCAAAGTTCAGAGCGATAATAAATCATACCAAACTGATTCCACACGTTTTTCCATTATATATATTATTCATATATAGTTTGTGAATTGCTTTGCGAAATCTCTCGCTTTTTGGATTCTCATGCTGTTCTAGTACATCTTTTGTCTAAAAAATAGGAAATGTGGAAAATTGAATGCAGTGTTATTTAATAATACCTCAGAGATTAGGGGACAAAATAAAAATTATACTCACTTTTTTTCCTGTGACATGGAGCAGAATCGTCCAGGAAAATAAACTTTTTACAGTGTGAAAAGTGAAAACAGGAAGAAAAATAAAGAAAAAGAAACGAAACGCACTGCTGATATATTTTAGTGATGCATTTTCTATGATCGTGGCTGTACGTATTCCTAACGTATGTCCAACCACTCTTAGCCACATTTTCAATGACATCTTTTGTCAATTCCAGGCGAAAGCAACACATGTGTACTCATCTGTATATATGTATGTATGTATGTAAGCGCGAACATATCCTTATTAAATGCAACTTAATTGCACACTTTCCTCATTTCGTGCAGCACTCAAGCCAAAAAAGAAAAAAATAAAGTAAACAAAACAAAAAACACAATCCTCCAGCGCTTTCAGCCAACCCAGCCATTGTCCATCCGCCATTTAAAGTCACTTTCCAACAATTATCCTCCATGCATTAAGGCGATAATTGTAATGGTATTGCATCGAGTTGATTGCAGTGACTGTCTTCAGTGTTGTGTAATGATTGTTGTTGTCTTCGTTTGCTTTTTGATTTCGCTCACCACAACGATGCAATGAAGCACAGAAGAAAACTGCGCTGAAACCGACAAAAAAAAGATCGGAAAATTAAAATGTTAATTGGACTTGAAGGTCCCACAGTGCCTTTGCCAATTCAATAGGTAGCAATTTAATCAAGGAATTCGCTTGATTTCACATTGTTGTTGTTTTTATACATATATATGTATTATATAAAAGATTTACGGAAATGCACAGCATTTAACGCTTGTGCCACACGCTTTGGTGGATATTTACTCAGGCATGGCATCCATAGACTAGACTTTTTAATTTAAAAAAAGTAGTTATAAATACCATGTCGTATGTGTAAAATATTGCATCATTAGAATGTGGCAAGTTGAACTTAAAAATACTTGCAATATTTGGATGCTTAACTTTACATAACAGTCGGCTTAAAAATGCGCATCACGCTGCTTAAAATGGCTCGTTAATTTTAATAAAATATTTTGTTGCAACATACGCTGACATATGTATCCGTGTTTGGCCCAGAAAAAAATTGCAATAACCCTGTTGGAAAATTTTGGAGTATTGGGTTTATGTCGCGACTTTTGACCAACGCTAAACATTTTATTGTTTTCCATAAAAAAATTCGATTTTGATAGTTTATTTTGTATGGCAGTTAAATGCTATAGTGGTTTGATATCGGCGGATCCGACAAATTATCAATTTTCAATTCTACCTGCCTTTAGGTTTACGAATTTCCCAAAGGGCCAAACCCAACGAGCAAATTGGAGCGAGCTCCAAAGGCTTACTGCACCCCGTGGTATCAGATTTAAGCCTCCGGTAAGATCTGGTAGCAATGCTCAATGACTAGTGACATTTGTCGCTTTAACTTTAAATGTTTTTTTTATTAGAAGAAAGCTCATTCGAAATCTATGTATATATCAGTTTAAGTATAAGTATTATAGCACACTTTCTGACAAGACTATGCTCATTTTTCGAGGCAAGCCAAATAACCGGTTTCTTATGACAGGTATACCATATCGCGGGCAAATCTAAAACCTCTACGTAGTTTGGATTCGGCAAACGGTTGCAATGCAAATCCACATTCAACTGGAAAAGTGTCAGTTTTTCCCATATTTGGGTTCTAGCCAAAACCACCACGATACTCTCCGAGGGGCCAGTCTGCATAAGCAGGTTGGAACGAACTCCAAGGGTTCCTGATAATACTAGTTGAGCACACACTATATTCACAATTAAAGCTAACCCTAATTCTCAGTTAAACGCCTTCGGCGCCTAAACAATTCACGTGCAAACGAATCCAGCTGTTTGGCGTTCCGGAAACGAAAACTATACTAATATTTGGTATAAAAATAAAGCACTTTAAAAAATCTACTTTTCGAAACCTGTAGTCTCCTTTGAGGGTTCGGTTGAATTATTTCAGGTACATCTTTAAGAATCTCTGAAAGACTTTTTCACTGTTGTCACCTTTTATTCGACAGTGTTTGACCATAATTTCGGAACCGAACAACAACATTTTATTTTCCATTTGAACCTTTCCTTTACTAATTGAACTATTGTTAAAAAACAATTTTGTCGACCATAACAGTAAGAAAAAACATTGTTTCACAAAAATCAGCTACAATTTGTTAACATTCGAACTGACATATGTATATCCCTGCAGGGCTTGAATACAGAAATATAGTGTAAACGAACTTTTTACGAGCATGTACGAATCTGTACATTCCGTCATGCTCTCACATAACGGTGCGAATTGATGCATCGTGACGCAAGCCACATTTTTTCACAGCTGTGTGAAGCTTTTAACGGTAATAATACTAAATCCAAATGCTTGCAACAAGCTTTTTGTGTGTAAATAAATATGTGCATATGAATGCAAAACACTCACGGCTTGGTCAGAACAGGTTTGAAAAAAATAGTTTACTACAAAAAATTGTCGGATTATACATATGTACATGCGAGTATCACATATTTATGCAAGAGTTAAACTGCTGTCGAAATACGAGTAGTTGAACTTTCAGCAGTGGCAAGCACTCGAAGGGGCATAATTGATATTTAACATGAGTCCAAAATTCATTGGTAGCTTGTTTTCCTCTATGGATTTTGTGTGCAGAAAAAAGATTGATAGAGCTTTACTGGTCTTGTGATATTATGCTGAATTTATTGGAGAACATTTAATGTGCCCTTTTTGTTGAGTTTCGTGTAATATCCAATATACTCGTATTCGTTTGCACCAAATAGAGTATTTTCATTTTGTGATGGAAGGCAAACGTATTTATCGAATAAAATCTTTGCATGGCTCATCATTCTCTTCCATTGAAGGGAGAGCGCGAATTACATTCCGTACAGTCTCCAGTTGATTCACCTCTCTCACAGCAAACGAATATTGGGCACAAAATATTAGCTGATCTCTTCATCCATAAATGTAGCAGCTGAGAGAGATTTCGGGCGCATCGTTCTATGCATTCATCTCGTTGGTCTGAGTATAATCTGTACGGATTTTATTCAGATCCGCAACCAATAATACCATTTTCTGAACAGTAAGTTTAGACAAGACAAGCCTTAGCCTCCTCACATGTCATTTGCAGTGTACCTGAACCTTAGTTATTCAGGGTTGACAAACATTACAATAATAAGCCGGACCGGAGTTCTTTTTTATTTTAATTATAACGAAATGTTATTTTGTGTAGCAAGTTGGTCGGTTGGAAACTAAATAATCACAGATAAGTTACCTAACCTTAATATTAGCCTACTAACTAGGTGATATTTGTTTCTGATATCGACGATTGAGCTACTTATTGTAGTTACAATATATTAAAATGTAAAAAAGGGATCTTCTACTTATAATGGGGGTTTCAATAAAAACGCCACAAAAGTAGACCGAGAGGGACAGCAAACGCGCCTTATTTTTTCCCGTTCTTCCGACATTTCTTTTCAGCAAAGTTTGCCATTTTATCATGAGAAGATATACGATCCAACAATGAGTCAAAATTATTAAAATTTGCTACCGAAATTCGGAGTCAATGGCCTCGACTTTAAGAGCGTAACGTCCTATTTATGATCGTCATAATCGTCCTGTCAGATCAATAATTGATCGCCTAGTGGAAAAATTTAAATCCACAGGCACAGTACAAAATGTTCCTGCGGCATTGAGATAAAAAAGTGCCCGTAGTGTCGAGAATATTGCTATCGCTAGCGCATCAATTGAGGAAGACCCAAATCAGTCTCTCACACGTCGTTCTCAAGCGTTGGGCATCTCTGTGACGTCCTTGTGGCGAATTTTGTAAAAAGTTCTTGGTCTATATCCTTACAAGATCAAATTGTCCCAAGAACTGAAGCGGCTTGACAGAATTGTTGTATGTTCGTGGATTGGGCTAAGCAACAACTTGAAAACGACCAGTTTTTTCATCGGAAAATCACCTTCAGCGGTGAAGCTAATTTCTGGCTGAATGGCTTCGTCAATAAGCAAAATATGCGATATTGGTTAGGAAGCAATCTACACGTACTCCATGAGTTACCATTGCATCCCGTAAAAATTGGTTTGGTGCGGTTTATGGGTCGGCAGCGTCATAGGGTCGTATTTCTTCCGTGATGATCAAGACTGGCACGTTACTGTGACTGGGAATCGCTATCGCTCAATCATAACCAATTGTTTTTGATCCGAATTGGATGATATGGACTTGGACAATATGTGGTTCCAACAAGACAGCGTCACAAGCCACGCAGCAAATGTCACAATCGATTTATTGAAAACCGAGCTTGGTGAATGTGTTATCTCACGATAATGCCCAGTCTATAGGCCTCGGTCGTGCGAGTTGACACCGTTAGACTATTTCCTGTGAGGCTACGTTAAGTCTGTGGCCTATGCCAACAAGCCAGCGACGATTGATAAACTTCGTATCAGCCGATTTAGGCTTGGTCTGATTGCCTTAGGTAACGATGAAGAGTTGATGAATTTTTCCCGTATTGGTTGCGAAAAAGAAAGATGTGCGTTTAGTTAACGCCACAACAAATCACGTGGCCCCTTAACTGCCGAAAAATACCTCCGAAATTTTCCTTATTAGAACGAAAGCAATTTGACTTTCTTTAGAGTTTGTTCAGGCGAATAAAAATCCGTTATTTGGTTATATGCGAAATGGCATGCAACAATGTATGAGTGTGTGTGGGTGTGGCTGAGTCTTTTACGCCAAACTAATTTCAACTTCCAGCAAAGGCGGCTAAACGATTTAGACTTTCTAGTTTTATGGCGCGGCTCTGAGCGACTTGCGGAAGTTTCAATCTCTTTTTTCACATTCTCCAGCGCAAAAATTCATCAATACTTTAAGTGGCATGTGTGTGTTTGTGTGTGCATGCAGAGCACTGAGTTGAATGCACGCATGCAATCACGAAAACTTTACATGCGTGTATATGTAGGTGTGCAAGTGTTGGTTACTTGCAACTCTTGAGTGGGGAGCAGCGACACATCGTGCAAATTTCAGTCAGCTCAGTTGAAATTGAACAAAATTAAACTGCGTGTGCCGCTGCCGTGCTCACAGCTCCGAACGTCAGCGCCACCAGCACTGAAGGCGGCACAAAGCAACGCATTGCAAGGCGGCGCTGCGCAGCGCGTGGCAGTTGTTGCACGCACCGAATGTGTTAAGTTGAAGTTCAGCATAATGAAAACAACTTGCCAAAGAAAAGCTGCAAGAAAAGTTTTCCATTCGCCGCTTGCCACCCGCCGTCGTTGCAACGTTTCAGGGAGCTGGCGCGGCGTGCTGCACTCAGCTGCCAACGGCGAATGAGAATTTTCTTCGTAAAAGGAAATGAAATTGAGCATGAAATAGCGTCAAAAGAAGTGTGCGGCAGCAGTGGGCGAAGACGCAGATGCGTGAAATAAACAAACTGCAAGAGATTCACCAGAACTTTTAAATAAATTATTTTATTGGCAAAAAGTGAAAAGTGCGCCCCCTGCCGAGCTAATTGAAGGCGACGGGAAATCGTTACCGGAGTGCTGGCAATAAGTGCAGAATTAGGCTTAAGGGTAATCGCAATTGGCAAAAGTATAGTAAGAAACCCGGTGTACTAGTTAAGAACAGTTATATGTGCCTGCTGTGCTCTTTTTAATTAGTGCAGCACGCGCCTAACTGCATAAGTGACCCTAATGCAAGCAGTGCGGTCCATAAATAAATATTTATAAAAAGTATGCACATAATTTACGACGTTATATGTATGTGTGTATGTATATATGTATATAAAAATAATACATACGCTTATAGTGAGTGTGTTGCTAAAGTCCATCGCCTTGCGCTTTAGCTAAGGTTATCCGCTTCCACACAAAAGGGTCATTCCGAGCTTTAAAATCTCTTACAGTGGGTGAGAGTACTTTCAAAATATTCATTTATTTAAACCATCTCTAGATTATGGTGGGCGTCTTTCGTCTAAAGGGGCTCAGATGTGACTTCATGTCAATAGAAGCGCATGGAATGAAATACTTGGCAATAGACATATTCTGAAATTGACTACGGTATGTCCATACCTATACCATACATATTTTGTAGAAGATATTTTATGACTTTTGTTCGGCCAATTTGTATGACAGCTATGGGCTAGTGAGACTCTATCTGCACAATTTCTTCGGAGATGACACCATTGCCTTATATAATAATCGATGCCAGATTTCGTGAAGATATCTCGCCAAATGACCTTACAACTTCTAAATTCCGATTGTTTAGTTGGTATGACAGCTGAATGTTATAGATTTTTCGACAAATGAGCAGCTTATTGTTAAGAAAAGGGCGTGTGCAAAATTTCATCGATATATCAAAAGCTTCTTTAGAGGCAGACGGACATGGCCAAATATACTCGGCTCGTCATGGTGATCATTTATATATACATGCATATATATTTTTTGTAGGGTCCCGACGTTTTCTTCCAGGTATTACAATTTTCGTAGCAAACAAAGAAATGATGTTGAAACGAGTATATTTGCTGTGTCAACTGTCAAACCTTCAAAGCAAGTTTGGAGTATATGGATAATTATTTTTATCTTAACTCCATATGATCCGAAAACTGGAGAATCCTAATCTGTCTATCACGCTAAAGAAGTGTATTCTTAAATTTTTTTAGACCAGACTCCAAAGTGTTCACTAAACTCAAGTTTGTCAAGCAATGTGAACGTAATATAATCTTAATGTCAATATTCAAGCAGTTTAAGTTTGATATGGACGACTAAGTTCTTGTAGTTGAAAAAAGATTTTTTGCTAAACTCCAAAGTGTTTAATAAACTCTAGTTTAGATGAAAGGCGAGCGTATTACAAGTAATTAAATTCCCTTTACCTAAACGAAAGCAAAATAAAAGTAGGTAATACTGATCAAGAAATTTCGTTCGCCGCGGCTTAAGGTTTTTGGGTTTCCAAAGCATACCAATATACGTACTCAATGAGAGTTTCATCAAAACAATTGGTATTAAGGGAGATATGGTTAGAATAGGTTGGTTCATCGTCTCTTGGCCGCGCACTAGTGTTTGTTGAGTTAAAGAGTTTCGGTAAAACTCGGTTCGTTTGCAGCTCGGGATCCCAGCTTCATTAACGGGATGAAATTAATTACTCACATTCATTACTCGAATGTAAACGGCTCATTATCGATAGCAAAGCTGAGAGGAAAAGTGAGAACTTTGGTATATCTCGCATTAAGCTCAAGTTACCTCCATGCCATTGCTGAAGGTAACCACACAATGCCTTGACTAACAACTTACTATCGTCCATTACCAGGCTTAACGCAACGCATAGTGCCCAGGCGTATGTCTGCATGTGCGTACAGTGTGTGACTGCGTTAAGTTACAAAGTATCAGTCATATGCCTCGTAAAATAATAAACTGCACGGATAAACAATTTTGCTTGTCAAGTTGAACTCAACGAAATTTCCATCAGTTGACGTGCGATATGCTGTTCTTTGTTTGCACACACATACACATACAACTATAAAAATAAATACTAACAAGCGCCAGAGCATTGTAGCGTGGGTGTGGTTGTGTGTGTCTGTGCGGGGCTTGCACTAAGTGCACTTGTCAGAGCGTTTAAAAACGAGAAGCCGCTTTTGCTTGGTTGTGTCGAGCTTTGCCACCACTGCCCCGCTCCTGCGATGTTCCTGCGCCTGCTCTTGCTGCTGCTCCTGCTGCTGCTGCATGCCTTTGTGTGCCACGGCACAGCGCTACGCACGCCACACAACGCCTCACAACCGCACACTGACTGCTGCTGTCTAGCAGCAGAGCTGACGTTTTGACAGCAACAAACAAGGCTAAATAACACATAAAACCGAAAAGTGTGCTCCTACTTGTACATTTTGATGGTTTTGTTAATGTGGGTTGTTTTGCTGCCACCTCCGTTGCAACTGCCGCCGCTGCCTTTGTTTCGCAATGCGGCTTGGTGAGTTGTTGTACAATGCAAATCGCTCGTGTGCAGCAGCAGGACTCGGCCGGTGGCATATGACCGGCAGGCATGCAACTCTTCGCCGTTGTTTTGTTGTTGTTATTACCATTATTGTTAGTGTGGCATGCCACTTCGCCAAATGACCAAGTGTAGTGGCGTTGGCGGTGTTGCTGGTGCTTAGCCAAATCCAAAGGCCCGGAGAAAAATCAAAATCACAACAACAAATTGCTTACAATATGCTGTTTCTGAGCGATACTCACTTTGAGAGAATTTAAAAATCACTTAACGGCACAAAAGTGACATCCTCCTTTGGAAAGGTTGCCACCGGTAGCGGGTGCGGTGTGGTAGCCTGCAGTACACTGTTGCTTCGTGTTCACTTTATATATGTCAGTGCTTAAATATTCTTGGGGATTACATAGTTTTTGTGGAAGTGGGCTACCAGCATGAGCTGACGCTTTTTAACGGCAAAACGACGAGTGAGTGTTACGGTTTTGAGCGATGGTTTTCTTAATAAAAAATGTTGACATTTTAAAAATCTGAGTTTTTATTGTTATTATTATTGTTGTTTTCTGTTTTTGCTATAGCTTTACTACCTTTTTCTGTAGCAGCGGTTTGTTTAGTGTGGTTGTGGTCACTGATTTTTTAGTCGAGCAAAAAGTCGTGCGGCAGCCCTTTTGGCGTAGTATTTGCTGCCCTTTGCCAATACTGTGAACCTGGATTTGATGTCAGTTCCAACTTAATATCTTTTTTATGATGATAACTTGGAATGAAATGGAAACCTTTGATAGTTTTACTGAGAAAAACTGCGTCTTGTAAAATCAGGCACAAAGAGTTGGGTTAGGTTATAGGGTTGATCTAAAATCGACTGATTCCACTTAGATAAATATTTGCCTTTTGTTTTATCCAAAAACTCCTTAAAGTGCACCTCCTGATACATCGACGAAACGTTATGAGCTTACCACAAATATATTAAGTCGACTAATATCAATCCCAGTCACTTCGCTAGGTTCTTCAAAGGTGTATCTACCGAGATATTTCCATCTAAGTCTGGCAAAAGCCAAGACAACTTGGCGACCTGGGTCTCCCACTGACCCAAATACTCAGTGGCCTTGGGTGCATTAGAAGCTACCAATACAAATATCGTCATGACTTTAGTCCATATCTCAACACGTACTCTATGACTTCCCTCGGTTTTCAAGTGAAAGGGAAAAGCTGAAATCCACACTTGGAGGTAGTCTCAAGGAGGAAACTATGATTGCACTTATGTGTGAGTCCTCTGCAAAATGGAAAGCTGTCAGCAAAGCATCAGCTCTGATTTTGATAAGTCTGTAGGAGAGACATGAGATGGGAGTAGGCTCGGTTTAGCGGATTAAAGTCCCGCACTCCGGCTTCCGATGCTTCCTCCTACTATAAAAAAAAATTTACTATGTGCACGTAGTTCGGAGGATCTCTTATGGTTAATTTTGGGACAAAGAGATCTCACACAAATTCTGTTAGTTGACCTGGAACTGGAGCTCACTTAGTTATAAGATACTGAAACAATAATTGTTAGACCATTCCTTTCAGTTCAATTAAGCGAACAGCGCTTGAATCGAAACTCTATTTAGCGAAACAATGAAATCGTTCAATTACCTTCTATGTGAGTGGGAAGAAAGGCTCACTTACGTTTCTTTAACTCCACTTACTTTGCAAAAGCTAGAGCCTCTATACCAAGTTCTACGAGTATACTATACGAGTACTTACCAATATTGAAAAAGTCTGAAGTAGTGGCTTTTTATTTCGTGTAAATTCAGTTCTCAACAGCTGAACCGCTTAATTTTGAAACCGATTCATTAAGCATTTCTTAGAACTTTGCTGCTCTTTGTGCTTAGCTATGTGACTTATGAAATTTCCCGAAATAGCGCAGTAATTCCTCATGAAATGTGCGTGATTACTTGAAAATCGATTTTCACATCGATATACGCATGTGAGTCAGTGTGTGTGTGTGTATTCACCGTAAAACTTCACTCATACAACAGTTTACTCATGCCTCGGCAATAAGCTAATAAACACAAGCGTTTTCCAATTAATAACTCAAACGTAGCGAAGTTAAGTAGAAGGGCTAAACTTAGCCATAATTTTCAACTAACCGATGCCGTCAACGGCAACAATAACGCCACGACCAGCACGAGAGCTACTCAGTCGGTCGGGCTGTCCAACCCATTCTAGCGCTCGCGCCTGCTGACCGTGAGCCAAGTGGTGGCGAGCTAACGGCGCTGCGGCTTCAGCAAATGCTGGCAGTTGCTTCGAAGTGGCTGAGCTATCGGACGGGGTGTTTGTCTGTCGGGGTGTGGGCGCCCAGTCGCGCAGTGTGGCGCTTGTGCGTGGACACCACACACGGATTGCCATGACTACAATGGGCCACTACAATAACACCTATAGTATACTATAAGGGACAGCACACAGGCGCGCTCCAACACCCATTCAAAAGTCACACACTCACACACACAAGCGCTCTTAGAAAAAGGCACTGGCGCTGCTAAATACGAAGCGTTTTTGCTTACACTTCCGCCAATACAGTTATAAGTGAGAGAATGCAAGCAGCCATTGCTGTTGTTGTTGTTTGTTGTTTGTGTCAGTGGTAGTGTGTATGCGCTTGCAACTAAATCGAATAGTTGAAAGAAATATTTCGAGTAGAAAAGCGGAATTTTTACAGCGTTCCTACATTTCCCTCGAGCTGGCGGCGGGTGCAGGCGGCGGCGCCAATAAAAGATTGCAAATTTTATTAGAAAATGTGTGGGTCTGTTGCAGCGGGGCGGACGTGAGTGTGCCGAAGAGCGCGAGTGGAAAGGAAGTGCGTCGGTTTAGAAGCGTTTTGTGTTGTGATTCTTGTTGTTGGCGCCGCGTTGCTGCTCTGTCACATATTTACAAGAAAAAAGTAAAAAAAATTAAAAAAAAGTAAAAGAAGAAAAAATCAGTGCGTGCCCATTAAAGACGTGTATAAAGAGAGTGCTTTCGAAAAAAATTAACAAAAAAAAATTGTTGCGCGTCGCGGTCCAGTGAAACGCCAAAGTGACACAAGCAACGCGTAAAACTGCAATCGAATTGTTGTGGCCGAAATCGTTGCAACATTCGATGGCAAGTGTGGCACTATACGCAAGGGGTGTGTGAAGGGTGCGCGTTGCGCGCCGTCAATTTTGTCAACTTTAGTGTACTTTGAAACAATAAACGGGTTTTTTCGGCATTATTTTCTGCTGTCACTACGAAACTTCTTCAGTTCGCGAGTTTATTGTGCTTGAAAGAAAAGGCTTAACTTTATAAGATATTTTACAAGTTTTAGTGCTGCCACGCGTTGGCTCTGGGGAGTCGCCATTAAAAGTTTGTGTGCGTTAGAAAAAAAACTTTTCTTATATGCAGGCAGACATGCATACACATATTCCTTAAATATGTATGCGTGTTTTCGTAGCTCAAAGGCATGACGAGCCACTAAGTTTCTGTCTAAAAGTAAATATTTTATTATTGATCTCTTCAATAATTTGCTTTGAAAAGTTGCGTTGTAAAATTTGAAGAAAAGTGAGCGCTGTTTAAAATGCTTAATTAAATTAGCTCATTTGTTGTTGCTAAGTACAACAAAAACAATAACTATGTTAGTTTGTATCATGTCACAGTTATTATTTACAAATATCTTCGGTTTTCTCTGTCAGCAAATATTTGTTCGACATGAAGCTCTCAAGCAACAGCAGCGAATTCGCTGAAATAAAACTGAAAAGTGCATATTTTTCTTCACTAACTTTCGTCGACAAGTGCATGGTATTCCACCCATATGTGGAGCCAATTAGCACTGTTCACCACAAAATGGCTGTCCTAGTTGAGGGAGAGATGTATGCCACTTTTATTTGAAAAGTTTCATGTGCAAGGTTGGAAATGAGGAACGAAGGATTATCCGCGCTGCATGTGACAAAATCGGTGCGAGTCTTTTAGGTATCTCTAGATTAAAAACAAGAAAAAATTATAACTTCAGTTGCACCAAAGCTATTATACCTGTAATAGGTACTTTTTTTATAGCATAAAAGGGTATAAAATATCTTCATAGTAATCCACTAGTTTCAATGTCATATAAAAGTAGTCCGATCTACAAAATCATTTCAGAGAGTGCAACTAATGACTAATACAGGTATCTTTGACTAATATCTGTGCCAAATTTTGAGTAGATATCTTGCCAAATAAAAAGTTATTCCGCACGAGAACTTGATTTTTATCGGTCAGTTTGTATGGTAGATTTTAGAGATCAGATACTGCCGGTTTTAGAAATAAGAAAAGGACGTGTATAAAATTTCATTTTGATATTTCAAAAATTGACAGACACTTTTTCTTTTAATTCGGGAACGGAGATCGTTTTAATGGAGTAACTTGTAGGCCTCTTTGGATCATTTCCATCATCGAATTCTGTACTGTAGATTAGTGCAAAGTGGCAAAGCGGCCCATATCGTATTTTATTATCGTTGCGAAATAAATGTCTACCTCTATGAAGGAGACTACACTTCGAAGTAGTAAATCTAATGATTGCTCTGTATTGGAGCTATCACATCGACCAATTCCGACTGTCAATAACCCTAAGATTTAAGGTGTGACACTCGACAGCTTGTGCTTCTTTACTCCTCACACGACCGTATCTATTGCCAAAGTTCAGAACCGCAATAAAATCCTCAAGCCACTAGCAGCACATGCGGAAAATTTCGTAGAAATTATCATGTATCAGGGTGATTCATTTTCGTACCTCGTCTTCAGTATAATGTCGGAAAAAGTGATATGTGTCGCTAATCTGAACCTTAATGGCAGCTGCTTGAAGCGTAGCCGCCCCCTAGGAGCATCAAGACGTCCTTCCTCAACTACGTCGATGTCATAAGATAACACGCCAACCAACTTTTGCCGCAACTAACTTCAGGCATGCATTGACCGCCATTCACAGTGGAGCCATAAGCAGCTTCAACAACTTCCTCTCAGGGAATGGCGTCAAACTACCACCCATTGCAGGCGATGAGCTCAAGTTGCCGCGAGAATCGAGAATTGCGCAGGGTCGTTTTGGAAACTGTAGCAGATTGAACTCCTACTTATCCAAAGTCGATGAGGCCGCAACAAACCGGGCCGCTAGCGCAGACTTTTTCAACCTAGAAAAATAATATAAGTAGAAAAGGATTGGTGATAAAGTACCTGAAGGTCACATATAAAATACCTCGTATCTTGGGGGCTACGTCACTGTTGCCAATTATACATTTGAAAGAGTAAAGGTTCATGTATATTTCGGAACCATCTTAAATTCCAACAATAATCTTAGCTGGGTTATCAAACACAGAACAACGCTTATCAACCGGAACATGAACGATAAGGCACCGAGATGAGAAAGCTTTTGAAGCATTCGAGAGAACTGTTATTCGCAAATGATAGAAGCAACTGGGAAGGTGTGTGTTCTCGGCTCAGACCGACACACGGTTATAGTGCCGAAAAATTTTTTTATTTTTAAATCGTGTATTTATTTCTTTGTAGCGAACGGTTCCTAGTAATAAATGGCTGCCATGCAGATATTTCCTCAAGTCCTAAAGCCTTAAGTTCCTGTGCTTTGTGCAGAATTTAAAAAAAGATTTTCGTAACTGCAACATTACGCTAAGAAGAAAGAGAATGATGCGAGAAAAATCTTACTGGTTGAAATATATTTTTACACCATTACTCACCTCAATTGAGGCCTCCTTTATATGCACTTGTGGTATTTGCAGTACCTTTCGTTTCCTTCCGGTTTACTTGCTTTCGCTTACTTCTTTTTGTGGAATAAGAAACGGAACTTGCTGTTGAAAAAAAGAGTGTGTGTAAAGAATCAACGCTTCAATGAGTTTAAGAAAGGTAAACACTCAACCACTTGAGGCCTTTAACCTAATAAATAAACCAGTGTGAACCTAAGTGCATCCGTATGTAATCAAACACCGGTGTAAAAAACATATGTGTATGTGTGTGTTTAGTCTATAAGTTTGGGGACCAAATGCCGCAAAATGAACATTGAGCGGTGAACCACGCACACACACGCACACAAATGCGCCACAAAACGTCAACAACCCACAACCGACAACAGCAAACAAATGTGTCATATCCATAAGTGATGCTCAAAGAGTCGTGTGCCACCAACATGCATCACACATCCCCATACTTACGCATATGTGAAGCTAGGTAGGTGCGTGTGTGAGTATGTAGCGGGCGTCGAGTGCCAGGTTCGCATGAGAGATGCACGCCAATGCCTGTCAACCACGGAGAGTAGTGTATGTCTATGTGGGTATGTGTTAGTATGTGTTTGTAGAGGACTCCATCGGGCTGTGAAAAATATTATAACAAAATGTAAGGACAACACTGACTAAGCAAACACTCCCATTGATGGTCCACAGCATCGCAAACAAGGCAATAGGCACGCTCAGGTGCGCACACGCTTCACGCTGGCACAGAGCGACGCTGTGATGGGCAGGTAGTTGTGTTGGTGGCTTGCATAAACGGGGTGCGCATTGATGGTGTTGTGATGCCACCTTTTTGTGACGCTGTGATGTCTCGCAACGAAAGTGGCATTTTAAGTAGCATTTCAATTAAGTGTTAAGTGGGGAAACCACCGACAGCTGCGCCACGCTCGTTCGGTGTAAACACCCACACACACATATACACATATGTATTATGTTCTGGCAATCGTTTGCATTTGCTTACCACACACACACATGCGCACAGCTGAGTTTGCGGCGCAGGCTGTTGGACATGTGGCAGTTAGTGTTGCCAACTTATGGGTATGTGACATATGTGCGCATGCATATATGCGTGTGCGTGCGTCTGTGTTTGTGTGTATTCGATTGTTTGCTTGGGTTATTTGTGCAAACATTACAACATGTTTGCGCTTTTTCAACTCAAATTGGTAGATGTGGCATGTAGACGTTGCTGTAGTTATTGTTGCTGCTATTGTAAGAGCTGTTGTTGTTGCTATTGTAAGGACTGTTGTTGTTATTGTTGTTGCTGCTGCTATTGTAACGGCTGTTGCTGTTGCTCGGTTGTTATTGCGATTATGGTGAGGGGTTAGCTAAAATGACAGCTGTCAGTTGTTATAGAAATTTGCCACTCCGCAACATACACCACTTAAAACACAAGCACACACACGCACACACGCACACACGCAATTGAGCTAATGTGGTTCACACCCTGGCTCTGTTGTTGAAAGGCTCACACTCACAACCACACAAACACACACATTTTCATAAGCATATTTTGCCCAGCTTTTGCTGAAAACATCATACAAAAATGTCTGCGTGTGGGTGTGCGCCTATGTATATATGTATGTGTGTGTTGGGACGTTCAGGTGACAAGCTAATGCAAATGCCAAAGTTTGGTTAGTAACGAGTTGTCTAAATGTATAAACATATTTATTTATGTACTTGCCTAGTACATTACACGATGTTGTGGGGTGCGTATACGCAACCCATTTGTAAATCTATCAGCTTTTACAATTTTCGTTGTTCTAGTAGTTGTTGATTTACACCGATGCAGCCTATGGAATACCGTTAGTTGTATTCTGTATTGGGCTGAGTAACAAGTGAAGAATATTAATGCGTTCACAGTAGAGTAGAGCTTCCATATTTTGTTTAATTTCTAATAAAATTGTAACAATGGAATTTGGGAATGACGGAAATATAAAGTCATGGGTGTAGACTTGATGTTTGGTTTGCATTCGATGTTCGAATTTTGGTGTACAGACCACTAAGTTAGAGAACCTGTCGGCCTTTTATAATTCCTACTGTGTTTCTGACAAGAAAAGGTTGTTGTAAAAACTGAACATACTTCTAAGAACTTATCAGGGTGAGAGCACTTATCTTGTAATACATTTTCAGTATTTGAAGAGTATTCAAGGCAATAATCTCACATTGCCTTAACTCAAGGAATGCCCTTAGAAGCATGGTGGCAGTAGAGTTAGCGGCTACCGGGAAGCGGCTGCATATATACTGGGTTTCCGGCCACAAAGGAATAGGAAATGAAATAGCTGATAAGATTTTCAAAATTGCCTTCCAACTGGCTACTTTTTGTAAAGGAAATCACTAAAAATTATACACAATGAAATTTCCGACTGACGGGCGGGTCAGAACGAGATGGAATGCCTTAAATACATGCAGGATATTCAATATCATGTGCAAGAGCCTCGAAGGAAAACACGCATGCTTTTTACACACATAAACGGACTGTACGACAGTTGTTGGCCTAATAAGAGGTCACAACCTATTGACATCGCTTGCGAGCCAGATGGACATAAGTAGAAATTGAAGAGAGGTAGGCATGAGGGAGACTCTGGCGCGTCTCTTATGTTTCTGTCCAGCACTATCTAGAACTCGTCTTAAATATCTTGGAGATTCGCAGTTCAAGGTACTAAATGAAGTATCCAAATTAGATATAAAATGGCTCCTAGAGTTCACGAAAAGCGTTGATGTTCTGTATGATCAATACTTCAGCTTAAATTAAACTAAGTCTCCATATGTCATTACTAATAACCAGGAAGCATAGACCTCATGTCAGTCGGTCAGTATAATTTATCCTAAGGGCCTGCATTGTCGGAAGATTTCAATGTTTTGCTCTAAATTTCGGCAGGTTTGTGTTTGTATGAGTTAGTTTCCAATTCCAATTCCACTTTTATTTGTGTCATCGCAGAAAACATATTTCGCACTTTCCTACATTTAGTGGAGCCTAAATCTTAAATTACTTTATATTAGATTAGAATTGAGAGAGAAAATATGCGGAGTGTACTGACCCAGCATTGGCTTATGTATTCGAAACGGTAAAACCAATATATGGTTATAGGAACTGCGAAACATTCCTTTTCCGAAGATATGGTTAACTCGTTTAGCAATTTTAGCAACCTGATGTTATACGACCAATTGGAGGTAAACCACCAAAAAAGATGACAAACAGTTCTCAAACAAGTTCCACTTAAATTAATCGGGGAGTAAAGGTATTATCGGGTATCTTTGCTAAGTGTCCACTATCATTGGCATGGGGCATCAGTTTCTAAGAAGAGAAAAGTTTGAAACAGAACACTTCACTTCAGATTTCCTTCTTAAGCTCTAAATCAGCTTTTTTCCTACCTTTCTAGATCGATAATGCTTGCGAAATAAAGGTAGTAATATTTGCATATATGTATACCACATTTGTGAGATATTATTTCTTTGCAATAATTACTACAGGCACGCTTGAGAAAAATTAACCAATATGAAATTAATTGATTGAATAGATAACAATTCTAGACACATTCTTTTTGTCTGCGCTTTAAAATGTGTGCAATATTTTTATTATTCTTAGTTTATTTCATGTATTTTTTATATACTCTCTAATCTATAAGGGAAAGTATTTTGACTCTGAAATATATGGCTAGATGAGATGTAGTATACCTTAAACTGAGAACGTATTAAAAATGTTGCCTACAATTAGGTGCTTGACTGAAATGGCTTGTATGGAGGAAGAGACGTTTACTGAGTTATTGAAGTATTAGAGGAGAGAAATTAGCCGAATAGCCGAAATTTTGCTACTAAAATTATGAAAATGCCAAAGTATTTTAACAAATATTGAATTTTAGGTATTATTTGGGTAGCTCCGTCAATATGCTGTCATAAGCAAATATACAAAACAAAATGGCTCGTAGACACACATGCACGCATTAAAAAAAAGCAACCTTCAGAAAGATATTGCCTACATTTTGGCGAGCAGAAAAAAAAATAAAGAAACAAAAGGTTTCTAACTCTTAAAATATTTACTTACTAAAATGCTTTTTGCAAATAATGTCAATCATAACTAAACTTTCGTATGCATTAGAGAATTCTCGTGTAAAGTTGTGAACTTTGCACACAAAAAAATATAATACACTTACGACAGACCACTAACTCGCGCTTCAATGGCGAAATTTGACTGATTACGCAAATGTTTCGACTCCAACAGCAAGAACTGCGAATTTCAAGTGTAATCGACAGCTGACAAGCCGCAATTGTGTTACTTTGGTAAAGCGCTATTTCACTCAATATTTACCTTGAATATCATGTGCTTCGCAATTCACATTTCACCTCACACATTGCTCAACACGTTTGCGAATTCATTATCGTGGATTACGAAGAGCGTGCGAGTTGCCAATAATGTGCGCTTTTTTGATTGATATGTACGCGAAAGTGCTAAAATACTTTCACTCCTTTCGAATTTGCGAACAGCGGTATTGGAGGGAATGCAAACAAGTAGTGGTGCTTTTAGGGGCAGCATTAATATTTGAATACACGCATACTTTAGGGATTCGAAGAGAACCTTGAAGCAAACATTTTGAGTTCTTTATTCTTTGCTTAGAAGACATGATGCGCGTCTCTTCAATTTCAATTTCTTTACAAAAGCACAAGAAAATAATATTTCCATTATAAATAAATATTTGTGTCTTTGTCTGCATTGCTTCTTCTTGCTCCCATACAATTCTGTAGAGCTTTCAGTGCGCGTGAGAATTGGAGCGCGTCTACACATCCCTGTTCCTTGCATCCTTACAGCACTTTACAACTCGATTCATCACCGAAGCATAGCTGTTAAATATATTTCGCTCATTGACATTTCTTGTAAACAATTTTTTTCTCCATTTTACTGTAGAATAACGGGCATAAAAAGTATTGCTGTGCGTTTAGCATAAATATCATTATCAATTTTACCTCAACTTTACATGCAATTTATTCAGTGCTTTTACTCATCTTTCCTTTCTGATGGCAAGCACAAGTTTTTGCGGGCTTTCGTGCGTTTAGCGCTGCGCTGAAAGTTTTCTGAATAGTGATTTTAAGCGAAAAAGTGGTAGAAGAAGCTTGGCTGTCAGCAAAACAGAAATTATTCATAAATATTTTAGTTTTTGAGTTGACAAGCGAAGAAATGTCCATACTTACATATATTCAATTATGAATATATATTTTCCTTACATTTTAAGAAACTATTTTGATCTGACGCCTAGTAAAAAGAAAGCCGTTATTTTACCCAGACCAACTTATAGTCCGGACCGAGTAAGGTGTTTACGTGTTCCTATCTATGGCGAAGAATTTACTGGTACAACTTCGCGTCAAGAGAAACTTGAGAAAATGAAAGGGTGATCCGTTTCGATGTTTCTTACTTAAAAAAACAGAAATTTCAAAATTAATAAACAATCATTCGAAAGAACCCTCTTTCGCATTTATCTTTTGAAGATGGTCCATCCGTTTAATCCAATTTTCGATGATTCGTTCGAGCATTCCAAGGCCTGAATCGAAGCGAGATTGTCCGCATAACTTCAGACATTATATAATATATACGTACAGGAAAAGGTCCAACGGTGTGTTATCACACGATCTTGGTGGCCAATTGGCTGGGTCAACACGTGAAATTATTTGCTCATTGAAGTCTTCTTTCAGTAAATCTATTGATTAATGCGATGTGTGGAAAGTGACGCCGTTTTGTTGAAATCAAATGTCGCCGAGATCATTAACGTCATTCTCAGGCATCAAATAGTCGTTTATCATGGCGTGATAACGATCAGCATTGACGGTTATGTTCTTACTGCCATTATTTTTAAAGAAATAAAGACCAATGATTCTACCTGCCTACAAACTACATCAAATCGTTGTTTTTTATGAAATGACAGCTCTTGAATTTCCTCAGATTACTCTTCATCCCAAATGAGACAATTTTGTTTGTTTACATACCTATTGAGCCAGAAATGAGCCTCATGGATGAACAAAATTTGGCTCGAAAACTTCGGATCTTCTTGGAACTTTTCCAGAGCACATAGAGCGAAGCGATATCGCTTGGGAAGGTCGAATGTCTTTAATTTTTGCACAAACTGTATTTTGTACATTTTCAATTTAAGATCTCGACGAAAAATGCGCCATGTTGTTTCATACGACGATTCAAGTTGCTGTGAACGGCACCGAATCGACCCAACACGGTCTTTGTGTATACTGCTATATTTTCTTCACTGCGTATTGCCACGTGGTTTATTCGGTCGAATATTATATAATAATGAGTGCTGAGTTTCAAATTGGGTGATGATGTTGCGAACGGTATGCCCAGTAGATCGATTATGTTGACCATAAGTTGAGCGAAGCGCACCAAACATATTATGTAAAGAACGTGAATTTTTGTAATAAAGCCGAACGATTTGTAAACGTTGTTCAGTCTTGTTGGCTTCTACTCAGCAGGTTTGGCTATTTTGAAGGTATAGGATATTACTTAGATATTTTTGTTTCATAACTTATCCGAGTAGTGATGCCATATATCAGAAAGCATTTTTGCCAAGGCATACAAAACTGAAGTTAAAAATACAAATGAGTTTAAAATTTCAATTAAACACAATTTTTAGTGTAAATCTTTAAAGAAATTCCGAATTCTCTATCAACTCAGCGAAGCCTGCTTTGGTGAAGCGTATAAAAATCGATAAAGTATTTTAAACTATCCAGAGATGCTCACAAACTCCTCAGCGGCAACTTGGTTAGTTTATATAAGAAAATATAAATTTTAAGGAAACTGTTGGCCAAAAATACCGACGCACGTCCTAGTCGCTGTATATGGGTGTGTGTGTGAGAGTGAAGTTCGTTACAACGGAATCTATTTAAATGGATTTCGGTTTCTGCTTTGCTGCGCTCGAACTGTAGTGAAAACTATTTTCCGCGCGATTAACTATGCCACACATGCACATATACACCCACACACATACATATACTACAAGCACACGTGACACATGCGATGAGACGTGTGAAATCGCGGGCGTGAATTGATCAGCGGCGCGGAGAACACTGGCGCGGCAAACTGTGCGCGACACAAGGTGACAACGCTGGCGAGAGCTGGTTGTTTTTGTAATTTGCGTTGTTGTATTTTTCGGCTGGATTTGCCCGCATGGAGATTTTGGTAGTGTAGCGCAAGAAAAGCGAAGCCAAGAGTGGGTGTCAACAATTTTCACACTGTTCACATAAGTCGCCTTCGCAAATGCTGCGCGAATATGTGCGAGAGCGTGAGTGTGTGTATGTGTGTGTGCGAATTTGTGTATGTGCATTCTTAATTATTTAAAAGCATGCTTGGCATGTACTTACGTGCTCCGGCATCTACAAAAAGTAAGTCGAGCGCACGCTGCTGAGCGCGGCGTTGGCTGTAGAGATGAAAAGAAGACAAGACTTTAAGCTGATTGTAATGCGATTCAATCGAGTTCAGTGAAGTGAAGTAAGCGCTTTTAAGGGATTTCGCGTAGCATAAGCACAGGCGCTAGCATATATGTGTAAAAAAAATGTAAGTTTGTGTTTACGTAACAGTGCACACATTGACAGTAATGCATGTAAAGACTGCAGTGAAAAGGAAAGCCTCCGCGCCATTGTGATTAAGTAGAGAACACAATGGACCTTAACTTATTTTTTCAACTTATATATCTACTAAAGGCAACGCGCGCATACTAGTGCAATATAAAACCGTAAAACGAACATAATAATTTGCGTGTATTTGTTGTGTAAAATGCGGCCAATTGAGCGAAAATGACTGAGACGCGCAAGCAACGCAACGCGCGCCAAACACACCAAGTGAATAATAAGCGAAAACACAAATTTAAGAAACGGCGGAAAACACGCGCGCGTGGCGAACAAAAAACAAGTAAACCAACAGCAGCAAACAATGATAATGGAGCGCTCGCCAACACAACAACACGTGGAATCGGTTTCAGGTGATGCGCCCAAAAAGCCGCCGCGCTTGAAAGCCAGCAACAGCGACAGGCGCGTGGGGGGTGACGTGAACGCTGGAGAACACAGCATTGCGGTGCAGAGTATGGACAAGCCGGGTAATGGTAAATCGAAGAAACGCCTACAATTCCATAGTCCGTTACTGACGGCGTCAACTACTGCACCGCACCACCCAGCACCAGCAGCGGCGACACGGTCAACACATGACATTGCCAGCGAAAGCGTTAAAGAAGACTACAGGCAACGCGGTATGCATGCCAAACAGCGCGCCAGCAGAAGAAATAAAGGAAGAACAGCAACGCCAACTGTTAGTGATAGTGTGGCAGCTTCTACTGCAACGCCTATATTTCCTGCGAGACCGACTTCGACACCGACACCGTCGGCTATAAAAAACGTCTACGCGTTGACAGCGCGCAAAGCGACAGCTGCTGCAGCGAAAACACCAGCATCAGCGCCAGCAACAAAAACAACAACAACGGCGACAGCTGTATGCGACATCAAGGTTGGCGGCGAGGGCGTTGACGAAGGCGGCGCGCAAATCCGCTTGGCGCGCGGCTGCACAAGCCTTATGTATGCATGTCAACATGGCGACATTGCCGAAGTTTTGGCACAGCTGCGTTCGCGGGTAAGTAGTTAAAGACGGTGGCGACGCGCTCGACCTGCGGTGGGTGCAGGCGCACGCTTGCATTCGGCGGATAAGCGCGCAAGAACTTTTAAAGTGGATGCGCACATATGTGCCATCATAGCGATTTAGCGCGTGCATACTTACAGTTATCGGCGACTTTTGCATGTGTGCGTGTGGTGGTTGGAAAATATTTTGTTTCCATGTGAGGTTATCTCGGAACTTATGATGATTCGTGTTGAAGTTTTATGTGTAATTTTTAGTTATTGGGATGAAATTAAGTGTAAAAATCAAGGTTTTGTGAAGAGATGAGTGGTAAGTTAAAGAGGGAATTTTTAACATTTTTCCTATCTCTTTTTGAAATTTTTAGATTGCCGGCTTCCCTTCCTGCTAATTCGAGCATAAAAATGAACATTTCGGAATTTTTCGGGTTTATGAGAGGCGCTTTCTCATCCTGAGTATGACGGAGAAGTTGTGAGCAAAGCTTTCGTTTTTAATCTTGTAACAATATGAAAAGGTTTCCCGAATATTTCCTTTCAAAAATTGTGATGGTTAAAGCTTTTGGTCGCTTAAAAATCAGAATCCCTTTCAGTAACTTACTTTCGCTTGTTTCGTAAACGGTATCTTTCGAAGTATTGTCGCTGTACCCATAAACTGTTCTCCAGGCTCTGAATCCTGAGACATTATCTACTGTAATATAAAGAAAAAGTTATGTACCCTTTTCTGAGTCCGGATGGACTAATTTTGTGTTGATTTTAGGACTAACTGGAGCTCCATAGATCTTTATACCTTCAAGACGACAAATTTGGTTTAGAAATCTTTATATATTAAAATTCAGACACGATCTTGAATATCGCGCCCTGACACTGCCTAAAGTTTAACCCTCCGCCACACACGCACACAATTAGTGTTGCAAAGTGTGTAAAATTTCGGTGATGAAGTGTTGCAATATTGTTTGCGCGGGCGTGGTCGTAACGCGCCTGCATGCATGCGACACTATAATCAGATCCGACGCTTCCTCAGCTGCTACTGCTTAGGTGAGTGTTTGCGCATTTCGAGCTCTCTTAGCTTCTACCGAAACTTTTATGTAAATCCACACCGCCGAACGCCTTCACACGTCGCTTGTCGACACATCCGGCTGCCGTGGCAAGCTCATGCATACACACATACGCATATATATGCACTTGTACAAATATGTGCTTAAAAACTCTCGACTGCCGCGCACGAGTGTGTATTTGTAGAGTTTAGTAACTCTTTACCTTGGCTCAGGCAATATTTTCCCCGAAAAGCAAACAAGTAAATAAGCAAACAAGCGGGAAAGTCAAAAAGTCTTCGACGTTGCCAAATGTTCCAGCGTGGTAGAAGGCAGCAACGAACTATTTAGCATGCCCTAGTGGGTAGCTGTGCAAGGGGTAAGGACAGCGGGTAGGTCACAGGCAAAGAATGCCTTTGAACGTGTCTCAGGTAGCAATGAAATGTGCGCACAACAAAGGTAGCAACTATTACCCCCCTCCCCCACAAAGTGGCAAGCAACCCAGCCACCGCCACTAGTTAAGCCCGGCTATGCCTAGGCCTCAGGGTTTGGTAAAGTTTTGCGCGTAATTTGAACAACAGATTTTATGGCGCACACGAGTGTCCTTGAAAAATTAAAGGCTTTAGCAGCAGATGAAGTGTGTGCGTGTGTGAGTTTGTGGGTGTGTGGGTAGTGGCACCAGCATTGCGCATTTGGCTAATATTTCGTGTTGCCTCAAAACAAATTCCGAGTATTAAGGCATAAGCGGTGCCTTTTCAAAGAAGTGGATTTTATTTGTATTTGAAAACGCCGCTGCCGGCAATTTAAAAGTGACTGTTTGTTTAGAACTGTATAACTTTTGCATGAAACGACTGCTGGCTTCCGCGAAAAATTAAATAAATTTATTCCTTGAAAGCACAAACACATATTTCTCCCTCCTAAAAAGCATTTTTATTCCTTTAATTAAACAAGGAGGGTCAGTTTGACCCTAAGCCATTTCCGTTTGGACTTTCCAATGCAGAAAATTTCTGTCGCTTTGCTCACATTTACTATTCGTTGGTAAATACTTGTTTGGTTCTTTGAATCCATTCAAAATGTATGGAACAGCCAAATGTTCCGTCCTTGTAATTCGACCAAGAATAACCAATCCCTTAATATTTGCGAAATAATAAAGTTTGATAACCATTACCGCCTTGTCTTTTTATAATTTTTTAGCGGCTGAGTAAGAAACCTCTAAATATGGAGCTAGAAAATCCAGAAGATCTGATTCAAACTGTAAACCCGGGATCTAGATCCTTGAATCAACATAGAATAGAGATCACATCGTCTCAATAGCGTCCTTCGGAATCCTGGAATATATCAACGAGCTGGATCTTTGTGAGCTCATGTGAGACAGTGGAGATGAAAATACAACTTGGGTAGCAATGCAAGCTGCAAACCGAACTCTGGCGGCTCCTTCTCTAGTTGTGGGTCGGAAGAAGTCATTGAAGGAGAAGGGCAGTGAACTTCCTCACGAATGGTTCAATGCTTGGGGGGGAAAAGAGAGGTCTACTCTCTATCAACTCCAGTTTCAGACCTAGTGACTATTGCAGCGTCTTCCAGGCCGAGGTTGCAGAGGTTAAGGTGGCAGTAGGTTAACTGCTCCGAAGTGCAGCCTCCTTCATAGAAGTGACCATCCCCTAGATAGCAGAGTGAACTTGAACTCATTAGCAATGCCTTCATGGCTGGTCGAAGAGTGTCTGACCTGGCTATCAATAATATCGAGTGTCTTTGAGATAAGACTGGTGTGGATGGCAGGCCACAGCGGAATCGCAGGAAACTGTAAAGAGAAGGCAATTAGAGCCGCTATCGGTAAAATGGGAGCGGATCGATGCTCCCGTATCCTCTTGTGTTCTAATACTAAAAAGCTGGACTTCACGGTAGCTTGGTCAGCACTGGGTCACCATCGATACATGTGCTGTCGCAAAAGTCTTTTGGCCCAAGATCGATCGCAAGAGATCTATTGATCTCTTTGCCCTCAGTAAGACTCCTCTCCCTATCTTATTGATTTCGGAATTTTTAGCATTAAAGACTAAACTGCGGACATTTGTAACTTAATAAAGATTATGTTTCTCGGTGACCACATTTTACCTTGTCCCAAGCTCCTAAAGACCGCGTGCACTAACAAGTTTTCAGACGAATACAATTTTTTTTTGGTGTTTTTGTTTAAAATTTTAACACAAAAGCTTTTGACTTTCTCATAAATTATGAGTCGCTTAACCAGCTGTAGTTCCTTTCACCACACCCCGCTCAACTTCGTATTTGATAAATAAAGCTTGTCTTCACTCAGATTTAAGTCACTTAATCTTTTGTCCGCACATTTACATGACTTCAATTAAAATTAATCGAAATTCATTAATTATTTTAACCCAAGCCCACTCACTTTCACCAGCCGAACGCTTTGATTGGCCTTCGTGCGGCGCTGCTCGTCGAATTAAAAGTTTTGAAATGTGTCAGCTAAAGGTCAAAGCTGGCATTTGTTGTTGTTTTCAAGTGACAGCTTCAAGTTTTGATTAACAGCGCTGACGTCATCGGCGTCAATAGCCGGCGTCGGTTAAAACAGCCGCGCGAAAGGAGCTCACGGAGCTTCAAGGCGTTTGTTTATGTTTAATTGACTTCCATCGACGGAAGTAGAGCTTTAAGGTCGTAGGGGTGATTACTTTAATTTTTTTATTTTTTTGTTGTAAGTGAAAAGACTTCTATTGACAACGGCGCTGACGTCGACCTCGTTGAGCTTGACAGTTTTGCATGCGATTTCCTTTTTCGTAGAGTTTTGTTGAAATTGCTAAATAGTTTTGGTGTAATTTATCCTTTACTTCCTTCTCTGTCTTCTTTGTGATTTCACTTTTTCTCTCTCACTCTCCCTTCTGTGGCCTGCGTCGCTTCCTACCCATCTCTTTTCGTCGGTGTTTGGATAATCGTCGCATGTTGAACTTTGCTTTCGCTAAAAATCATAGAGGTAACCGGCTATGGTGGAGAGCGGTATTAAATTCTAAAACGAAATAAAGCGAGTTGTCAAACTGACAGCAAATGGAGATGTAGTCGACGCACTGAAAAAGCGCGCTCATAAACTTATTGACGAAATCAAAGATGTTATTTGAAGCTGCGAAGTTTTTGCGCTCTAAAAGTGAGAGAGAGAAAGAGTGAAAAGATAGAGAGTGTAGATGTGCGTCTCCAATAGCCATCACTTGCACTCGGCATGTATATGTATGTTTGTTTATGTGGAATTTAATTGAAATTTGAAAAGTTTTTAATTGGTGCAAGATAAATGACGACCGGGGTCACGACATCTTGCCGTAACGGCAACTTGAGCCGTACTGTTTCGCCATTGAGAACGCATAATTGCCGCAAAAGTAATAGAATTTCGAATGCTTTCAATGCTGAGTGCTCTCTCCAGCGCTGAGTGTTTGCCTCGTTTAGCAGGCGACAAAACGAATTTGATTGCTTTGCATTGAAATTCGGGTGAAGGCTATTGAACGACATTAATTTTGCGGAAATAATTTCCAAAGTGGCAACCACAAAGGCACATTGTAAGTTTTCAGCCAACTAACCAAAATACAAATGCAAGTAGGAGATAAAGTAAATAAAATTTGAAAGGCGCAGATCGCAGCTTGGGGAAGAGATGACATTGAAACGTTTATCTTGATTTCGAACACACTTACGCTCATTCCAAGACTTTCATATATATATATTTTGGAAGATATTTGCCATTAGACTTACATAGCGTGTTGAGTAGAGATTAAGGTAAACTATATATGTATTTATATAGGAAATAACCTTGAATTAAATTAAGAAACTTGTGGAGCAATATACTCGTAATTGAAAGCGGTTCTTATTTAAGTAAATGTGCTTTAATGGGAAAATACGAAACTACGATAGAAGAATACGCAGAAATGTTTCATTAAACGCACTAACATTTAGTAAAGATTCAAGCCACTTTGAAAAGGAAAATGTTCTGATTTAAGTAACTGTGCTTTAAATGAGTCGGTAAATACGAAACCACGATAGAAAAACATGTAGAAATGTTTCATTAACCGCAGGAGCTTTTATAAGAAAATTATTTAGTGCCTGTGAAAGAAGAGAAGATCAAACTTAAGCTCCTAAAAGTATATATAGCAGCTGAGATATACATGTTTTACTTTAAACGATCTTCTTTTGGAGCAAAAAATTTTGTTGCCTACATTTAGGAGCACTTTACGGGTTTAGCGAAGTTACATACCCACTTTGATAACCAAAAAAATAATTTCAAAAGATTTAAAGTTAAATAAATTACAAAAGTTAACGGCGATTATATTGCAGCTCACCATAATTATGAGATTTGGACAATTTCTCAATCCGCAAAAAAGGCAATAATTATGCCCGAAAGCTTTGAATAACAATTACTAGAAGAGCACGAATGAGCTCACTGACTAATATCAGTTCCAAAATGTCCTCATCATTATTTAATTTTTAAGGTCATAAGTATTTTTTATAATGTTACGATTCACCGGTATTTGGTGACAAATTTTCATATTGACGAAAATGCAGTTTTAATTTAGATACCCTTTAGCAAAGAGAACACAATAACTAAAAGTTGGCAATCTTTTGTGAGCTTGCCTCAAGGTAAGAGTAGTGAAAACACATCCTTGTGAAAACATTCTCAGAGAGACATTATGAGTTGGTTGGGCTTAGAGGATTGGCTTAGTAAAAACCATGCCTTCCTTTTTAATATCTATTATCTATACCTATTATATTTTATATTTAGAATATTGTAAACAGTCAGCTATTTTCTACATTTTCCACACCACTCCACGTAACATTACATTGCAAAAATAAAAAAATAGTTTAATTTTTTTTTGCAGCAAAGTCCAATATATTTATAGCAATCAGTCTGCTTTTCGCTCAATTCCACATTCTTAATCGTTTACTTATGTAATATGCCATCAGCTCGAATGACTTTTCGGCAAATACTTCTGTGCGTGACAAAGCCAGCGTCACTCGTATCCTGTGGATTAAGTACTCTTGTATATTTTTAGGCGCACCAACGCACCAGTCATTCTTGTTTGGCTTTCGGCATTAAATGCTTTGCTAACCTTGAGCCAAATTTTACGCATTATGCTTTCTTCACTACGACTACACATACATATATACACATAAATACATACATGCATACTAACATATAAATGTACCCACAATTTTACACGCACACCTTGAGACGTGCCACTAAATAGCGGTTTAGGTTATTACAAGTGTTTCGAGCCGTTCAATTCACCGCAAAGGCATTCATCTGTCATAGCAAATACTTCGTTTGTAACAATTATGTCATATTAGCCGCATATCAATTGTCAACATCTGCGCGAATGGTGCGAGGGTTGATTTTTGCTTTTGACTGGATTTCTAGCACAGCCCCTTTGACCCAATTTCGGTTGAATGAAGTGAGCAAACAAAAAGTTGTGACACACTTTTCAACGCAATTTTGCCGCTGGTGGTGTATTTTTGAATGACAGTCAGTGTGTGTGTGTTTTTATAACTGTGGCAGAACCTGCGAATTTGAGTGATTCTAAGCTCTGCTGTTTGCATAACAAATTTTCGATTAAAGTTTCTTACTCGTGTTGAATTTCGTGGCAGAGAAAACATTGATATATTGCCTGCTTAAGCAAGTGAGTGCTGAAAGAATAATAATAATAAATTTTCTTTGGAAAATTCTAGGTTAGTTGACATGGGAGTATAAAGTTTTCAAAGATATACTTAATTGAAATTTCGGTAGTTTGAGTTATAAAGGTAAAAAGTCTATTTGGGTTTCCTCTATTTATTAAATTGTATACCTTTTTAATTTCTGATTTTTTATTCTTATCCTTTACATTAAAAAAAATAAAATTAATAACGTTGCCTACATTGCGGCGCAAAATTTAACGTAAAGTGAAGACAAACACCTAACATATTTTCGAATATTACATCAAAGCATACCACAAGGCTTGGACAACTTTTACATAGCCTAGAAACATTAAGAAATTACATACTAAAACTAAGAGATATTTGAGAAACTACTTAATACGTGCTTGGCGAATCAATTCATCGTTGAAAAAGTCGCGAAAAATAGCAAATAGTCTTCACACATTCACTACAGCGTTTGGTTGCGATCCCAGCTAATTTGTCTGGAAGTAGATAATACAGCCAAATGGTTTCAGTTAAACAAATATTATTGAGGTCTAAGAATTCAAAATATGTCTTGGGGTTTATTGGTGCCAGAAAGCTTTTTGAAGTTTGGAACCGTCTCTAGTCTGAAAATAATAATTATTGTATTATAGTCAGAGAAAATTCGTTTTTCCTTGCAAGTTTAACAGCTTTGAAGTATTGAGCGATTCTGCTATAACCCATACAAGCTCTAGGCCGAAGTAGCTGGAGGCATATATTAATAATGCTCAGTGCTACAAAAAAATATGAGCTCATCAATGCCAACATTTCTTTCGCCTGTCGGAGTGAAATCTCACCTTACTTCAGTAGGCTGTACTCTGGAATGGTAAGCTTACTTTAATGACAGCCTTTCTTCTTTAAAGAGACTTCTCAACAATTTATTACTTAACAGTCATATCAACTCTTCCGCTTTGTTCAATTCATTCCTCTCGCCTCCACTGACTATATCTCGCTCACATATCTTGGAGAGATATGATCATGGAAAAGATATGACAAGAGCTGTCCGCGCGGTCTAAGAAAAGTATATTATATATATACTTTATATATACTTTACAGGGCCTTCGACCAAGCCAACTTTTCATAGAAAAAAGGACATTCAGTAAAAATATCAATCTACATTGTGGCAGCGATCGATGCCGATTTATACTTACTCTAAGTTTGATTAAACAACATTCAAGATCATTCAAGACTTCATCTCATTATCTTCTCCAATCACAACCGCACAATGAACACCATACAATTTAGTTGTTGCTGCGGCGTTTAGGGAGCGCTTGTTGAACTCTTCACAGCAGCAATTGCTCTCTTTCATCAATGACTTCCTGCAATTCACCGGGAAATATCAAACTTGAAAAGCAACTTCGTTTTATGAGCTCTACGCTCAACTGGCGGGCGCACATGCAAGTGTGTGTGTGTGCTGGACCATAGTGCGCCAACAACAAATAGCAAATGTAGTGCAAAGATTGCGGAAATCATTCAAAGCCATCTTGGCTCAACAAGCAATCAAGGCGAAGTGCAAGGAGGAGCACAATGAGCAAGCTCAAGTGCGAACAATGTCGACGGCAAAGTCGAAACAATGTTGGCTTTAGCAGCTCTGGGCTAAACTTTTGTAATTTGGTTGCTGCTGTTGTTGCCCTTGTTCTTGTTGTTGTAGGTGTTGGTTTTGTTTCGCATTATTCTGGTTTTGTGAGTTGCTTTTGTTTTTGCATTTGCTGTGTGCAACTTTTGTCTGTTGTTTGGCTATCCAATTTTTGAGCCAACGCTCGAATGTGTCAGAAGCAACTCATTTCGTGCTGATCTAAATGGCACTTCCCCCGCTGCTCGGGCAACACTTGCAGTCCCCCCACACACACACATACACAGACTTATGACGAGTTAACACAGAGCTCCGCTCAGCCCGCTTGAGCACAGCAGGTGTGAATTATTTATTTTCACTTAAAAGTGAAAAACGCTGCTAAAAGTTTCAAAAAGTCAAGCTCCAACTTCGGTTGGTTGTGTATGTGTGTAAAATGAAAAGTATGTGCGTATGTGGGTGGATGTGTAGGTGAGTCCGAGCAGCTGCGTTCAAGGTGTGCGCTACGAATGTCCACATATGTGCGCGCGTGTGTGTGCGTGGCTTTGTGGCAAGCAGTTCAGAAATCAAAATAAATGTTGTTGTTGTTGTTGTTTGGTGTGCTTGCTTGACGCAGCTTGGCTCGACTTGGCCACTCGGTGGCTTGGTTAGATAAACAAAGTTCATAAGAAGAACCGTCCCGGTGAAGTTGGCGCCGGCGGCGGAGGCAGGTGTCGGCTGGCAGATGCTCTTGCGTCTTGTCGTTACCGCATAACTCCTCGGCACATTTGGGAGTTCACGCAGTTAAACAACTGTTGGCGTTGGGGAGTGGGACAAAAGCAACAAAAACAACAGCAGGAGCAACAGTGTCAGCGCCAAGGGCGGGCTGTGCAAATACTTGCATATATGTAAGTAAGTGTGTGTGTTTGTGTATGCTTGGCCGAAAGAGTAAAGATTAAATAGGTTTGCGGCACGTTTGGGGAGCTGTAGCGGGTGAATTTCAAATTACATTAATTCAAATTGTATGAGCGCGTATACACAAGCTATGAGCAACACACACCGACACACCCTCACCCACATGGGGTATCATTAAAACTTGCACCTGAGGGGCAGGGTGTAAATTAATATGGAATTAAGATAAGCGGAAAATGAAAATACAAACATACATATATAGACGCTGACACATACATATGTATACATATACATATATACATATATAAAAACACACTCATTTATTCCAACTTCTGTCTGTGTCACAGGTGAGAGCGCAGCGCTGTTACATACGTGCGTTGTATACCTTTCAAAAACTTTTGTTTAAACCCACGTATATGTGCATTGTAATATTTACGCACATATACAGCCGCGTTGTGGCGATTTATGCATCAACTCCTTCCTCTGTTCCCTTGAAAGCAGGTGCGCGCACTTCTTCAAAATACTCTGTGAACTTCTTCACTTCTCTATTGTTTGCCTCCGATTCTGCTGTTGTCTGCCAACGGAATTTGCTTTAATCTAGATAGAATATTTTACCAAATATGTAACTTTTAGCCTTGCACACACACACACATGCAAACTTATGTGGAAGCCCCCATTACGCTGCTGCATTTGCATATTTATGCCTGTGAGTGAGTGCAATCGGGGTTTGTGGGAGCACAGTGGGCAAAAGAACACACTTTTATATTGAAAAAAAAAATAGAGATTCATAAATTATTTTATTATTAGTATTTGCATAAATACATATACCTGAAATTTATTTGTTGTACAAAACAATTTATTAGAAATATCTGTTTTATTTTTATTTTATGACTAGTGAAATTAAAAGAAATATTATTTTATGTCAAATGACCACAACACAAAAAAAAATTAAAAATATATTAATAAAAAATTGCTTAAAAATTATAAAAAAAAATTAAAAAATATTAATAAAAAAAATAAATTATTTAAAAAAAAGTTAAAAAATATTAATAAAAAAATAAATTATTTAAAAAAATTATAAAAAAATATTAATAAATTTAAAATTTAAAAACATAATTGAACATCACATTTCGCAAAATTAAATTTAAAGACCTAAAAGATCAACTAAGTATATTTATAGATCTTATGCAACTCTGAGCAACAGTGTGCTTGTTTATAAATATTTTGTTCCAAAACCTATAATTACTTTATGTTGATGGAGTAGGACACAAAAAAACACAAAAAATTTTGAAACTATAAAAAAACATTTGTTCCTAAAAAAAATACGCTTATATTACATTCATCTGAAATTGTAGAGTGGCCAATAAGGCAAATATTTTCTTTATTTCAATTTACTTCGCTCTTGAAAAATAACTTACATTAAAATGCAACTCTGTTATAAAGTGTTTAATACTTCTTTTACTTGGACAAAATGTATACGTTTATTACCTATTACATAGTATAGCAAAATTTCAATACTTTTAATTTTGATAATTTTATATGTAGTTGGCAACCCTGTTACGCTATTATTCGGTAGAATTATTGCGTTATTCAAAAATGTTTGAGTTGTTAAGGTATTCTATTTAATTCTCAAAGTTAACATTTTCATATAGATGGCAACTCTATCAGATAACATGCTTATATTTGTTTATAAAGTGCAAAAAATGTAAAATGCTAATGAGAAAATGTATACGTTTTTATTGTTCATTCATATATTTGGTTTTAAAATTGTTTTAACTAGTTGGCAACCCTGTTATGATACTTTTTAGTAGAAGGATTACGTTTTCATCATTATATATTCGAAAAAAGAAATTTTGAATGTATTTGATTTTTATAATTTTGAACTAATTGGCAACCCTGTTATGATAATTTTCGGTAGAAGCAATGCATTACGGTTTTATCACTCATCTATTATATTTTCGAAATTAATTTTGTTTCCATATATTTGGTTCTAATAATTTTTGAACTAGTTGGCAATCCTGTTATTAAAAGGGTATTCTGGTCTAGGATTTTGAAAAAATCGATTTCTTTTGCATATTTTGAAAATCAAAAATATGACCTTGGAATGATTTTTCAAAATTCGACTTATTTTCGGAGATACAGTTGATTTTAGACGTATCGTCCGTGTTCACAATACTTGTCTCCCAAACTTTAAACGCGTTTTTCTCGAAACTACTTTTTTTAGGTGGTTGGCATCATATCTCAAGTTCTACTGAACCGATTCCTTTTAAATTTGGTATATATCTACTTTATACAATGCGTATCGTGTCTGCCTTGGATTTCCAAAATTTTTGATTTGAAGTATTTTTAAAAAATCGAAAAGTTCGAAAAAATCGGGTTGAAATTTTTTTTTCAAGTCGATGCCATTTTGTTATTTATTCGAAATTTCAAAATCTATAATTTTGACTGAAAAGTTTTGCCTAATATATTAGGAGTTTTGTATTTTTATTGTTGTGTACATTACGCTATTTTTAACTACGTTGGCAACCCTAAAAATAGTTAAATATACTTTTTGAGATCCTAATAATTTTGTATACACCGGGAAGTGTTTTTACTGTAAAAAGCCCGTAGGAACTATCTAAATAATATAATAAAGTACTGCATATAATAATAATATAATTTATCTGACAAAATTTTGTATCTGGCAACTGTTTCCGAGACATGTGCTATACGAGTACTCTTCGGCTCTCATTTAGCGCCGCAAGGCCAGCTTACTCCTCCAAGCATAGTTTTCTCATTTGTCCTTGTCCCCTAAAAATCGTAAGATCACAATAAAAAAATATGTTGCCTACTTTTAGGCATACGTTAGTCAAGACGCACACCTAATTCAGTATTTTACTGTTAACTGACTTTATCACAGATTCATGTTCTCCAACAACTTATGAATTATAGAAAAATTAAAAAAGTGAGATCAAATGTTCTGCCCTCCAATGTATAGTATCGTCCCACTGTGCTTGCTTAGTATGCAAAGCTAAGCGCGAAATTCTTCGAGTTGTGCATAATTTTTTTGTCGGTCCACTCTTTTTGTGCTGCACTGTATTTGCGATTCCTGATAGTGAAAGAGGTTGCCGCGCATATATTACTATATTTTGCAATTACAACCGACGCACACGGGTGCCGCAATACACACACACACACATATGAATATAGATACAAATTACACATACGCGCATGCAGATGAACGACTCTGCGGGCAGAGCTTGCTTTGTAAGCCCCTATGCGTGCGTTGGCATGCAAGCTGTGGCATTAACTATGCTGCAACAACAACAACAGCAGCTTAACGAAAGTAGAAAAAAACCGAAACTTTAATAAATACAACAAACCGATAGTGTGCTGCGAAGACAGTGAGTGCAGAACACAACATCAACACGCACAAACACACATAAACACAGAAAGTGTGGTAGCAGCAGCTGCGGCAGCAACGCCAGCATCAAATGTCAAGTGACAATGAAAGGAAAATATTAAAAAATACTCAAGCGGGGCGCACTGACATGACCTGACGCACAGCACCACTCGACTGGGTGCTCCGGCTGTCTGGCGGCTGCTGCACCCTCGCCTCGTATGTTATGCGCCCGAATGTATGCTGCCCAGTTGCAGGTTCGTGCGCTTGTGTGTCGCGCTGTCAGCCTCAATTCCATTTCGCTCGCTGTGTGCCGCCCGTTCAGCCAGTTCCGTCAGCTCTCAGCTCTGCTGGCATTGCACTACATTTTGCAATGGCACACTTTAGAATTTAGAAAGCGTACAAGCAATGCACTTCCCCTCCTCCACACACACATACACACACTTAAACGCATGCATACTTGTAGTTGTGTATAAAATACTTTTATGTGTGTATGTGTGTGTAGAAATGTTGTAATTTATTATGTACACAAGCGTGTTTGGTTTTGCATTTGAACTGCGCTCAAATGAAGCTCCCGGTTGTTGTTGATGTTTTTTGGAAAATATTTGTTTGTTAGACCAAAAATCCTGCTGTTTGCTCTCTTAAACTGCTGGCCTACTGGCAGATTGATTGCTTGCGAAAAATTATTAAGGAGTCATGTGTGCTTGCCTACACTGTCGTTAATGTTTGCAGAACTAAGTGTTAGTGGGTGTCGTATTTGGAGCGCAACTTTTGATTCTTGAAAACCTAAACGACAAAACTTGGATAAGTTAAATTTTCAAAAATAGTTTAAAGTTAAACTTCTCTAATTTAAAAATTTTATTTTAAGCAAAATGTGAAATAATCAAAATATTATATAATTTTTCAACAAATTTTCTTCTCACATAAAAAATGAAATATTTTATTCGAATTTTAACAAAGAAATTCTGAAATTTTTGGAAAAAAATATTTTAAACTCGGCCATTGCGACACGATTTCCGGTAACTCGAAAAAAGAAAAGAAAGAAAAATCCGTGCTTTAGGTGAAACCTTAACAGAGAAGTTGGACCAAGGAAAAAAACGGAAAAATGAATTTTTGGAAGTAAATTTTACAAAAAAATTAAAATTTCCCGATTTTTTTCCAAATAATTGTAATAGAAAAAAATGCTTTGTCCAAGTATTTAAGAATTCTTTGAGATACTACGACCTGTAAAAAATTTCATGAAGATCAGTTAGATATGCCTCGAGAAATCATGTTAGGCGATTTCAAAAAAACACAGTTTCGAGGAAAACGCATGTAAAGGCGGCGCACTCAGTCTAGCTTGCCTCGAGCGTACAAGATTCAAGGCTGCAACTCCGAAACTATTACTCGGATCAACTTGAAAACAATAGACTATATCCGAGAGGTGTTTTAAAATTTAATAAAACATTAAAAAATCAATTTTTTGAAAACCGTAAACCCGTGTAATCCTTTAATGATACCTATGTATATGAGGGTTGCCTTTCATATTTCAGGATTAGGGAATGAAAACAAATATCATCGAAAATTACCTTATTGTTTATAATAAAATTTTTCGTCAGGAAACTCTTTCTGAAATAAATACATGCCAAGTAGGCTTTTGTCTAGAGCCCTAATGCCACTTTTCACTTATCCAAATATAAATTATAGTACAATGTTGCCTACATTTAGGCATATTTTAGCCAAGTTGTAAACCAAATACATTGTCTTGGATTTGTTTGATATCTATTAAAGTTTTCCTACTCCTTTTTGTATTAAATACAGTTAAAACTACTCCTATTTAGGCACCCTTTGTTTACATTTGCTTGCCTATGTGCAAATAAATTGCTGAGTATGTGTTGAACTAGAATAAATGAGCATCGAAGTTGAGCAGGAAAAACAGCTAGCCGAAAGCATTGTGCTCAGGCATTTTTCTTGTACAACACTTTATTGCTTTTCCAGCAGACATTTGTGCTAAATACTTGAAGAAAAGTCGTTCATATATCCAGCCATATGTACATTTATAATGAATAATACACGTATGTATAGTAGGAAAATTCACATTTTTTAATTACAGGATATATAAGTCGAATTAATGTACATAGAAGCTTGATAAACTGTATGAAGTATTTTTTATATCTTAACAATAACTTGAAGAGTGATCCTCATCGGCGCCAAAATTTTTTTGAAAGGGAAATTGAGTTAGCTTCTTAAAAGAGAGAAATAGGTAAACTCTTCAAAGGGACTATATAATTTATTTTAGTATGTAATAAGGATATATTTTAAATAGCTTTTCTTTGCTTGAAAATTTTGTAGACCTCTACAAGGAATTTGCTGCAAAACGCGTCTGTTTACTTTAAATGTTAAACTGCCAGCTTGCTTCATCCCATCGACTAGTCACCGCACGCTGCTATAAATATTTTTCGCCTAAATGTATGCTTCAACTATTTGCCACATTTTATTTAGCGAAAATATTTTGGTCATTTCTCAACACACATTTAACCAAATGTCATATTAGAAGTAAAATGTAATGCTAGAAATAATTTTTGTTTCGTAAACGTGCGGAGGTATGCTGACTGTAGGCAATTCGCTTTGTAATCACACATTCTGTTCGCTATTTAGAATGATTTGCATTTTTTTGACATTAGTATTTCCATATCAGTGATTTCAAATGGTCCATACAAATAGGAGAGGTTAACAGGCACCAATAACATAAGAGGTTAGAAATATATGTTTGTATGGATATAGATAGACTGCTTCTGTAAAGATATGCAGCGAGAAGTTAGGTTGCAATTTAAGAAAATCGAAACATAAATAAAATAGTAGATATACTTTTACCTATATAACTATTTTCTAGTATATAAAAGAACTAAAAATAGTTTGGATAACACTCTTTTTCAAAGTAATTTAATACAATATTTTTCCTGAGTAGTTAATGTTCCTGTAAAAGTACCAAGGTGCTCGGAAATCTCTAGTTGGAAGTCACCATAGAATTGAAAATTATTGTTGATACTAAAAATAGGTTTGTGACTCGGCTAAAAATTAGTGTTGAGCGCGCCAAAATGTAGGCAACATTTTATATACTTCATGATAATATGAAAACTTTTTGAGTTTAAACTTCAAGTCAGACTTTACAAAACGATACCAACATTTTCTCTCTAAACGAAGTATAGGAAAGGCAATTTTTTCGCCAAAAAGGTTCATTATTTATACAAATACATAATATATGTATATAGTATTTGCGTTCAACGTATTATTGCTGTACTTATGTATTTATTTTTTATTGTGTCATTATGCTAATGACAAATTTCTGGTATTGCTTATATAATATATATGTCTAATGAATTCACAGTTACACTCGTGTAATTGTATATGTATGACTTTCTGTGGTCTCTATGTGTGTGTGCTTTGAGGGCAGAGGGTGATGTTGAACTACTCATGGAAATTAATGAGCTCTCCTATTATGTTTGTAAGTGTATTGTGTATGTATGTGTAGGTGTGTGTTTGCGTGAGTGTGTGTGTATGGGTGCAGATGCGGTGATGTGAGTACTTAGCATATTCGCAGCAAAGGCAATGATGCTGAAGAACTAAGCTTAATTTGTGGCGTGCGTTTGACAGTCTTCATAAGAAATATTTAGAGACAAGTCTTTAAAATTTTAACATTTGCTTATTATGTCTTTGATACAATTTCTCTTTCCTTTCACTTTCAGGTAAGAGACTTCAAATTACGGTAAAATTTTTAACTTGTAAGCTTGGTAGCTGTGATAAGGTATTTATGTGTTTATGCTCTCAAAGAGTATTATATTATTACAATATTTTTTTCTTCCACGTTGTCAACAAAAAGTGGAGCTCAACAAAAAATAGCAATGGCGAGAAGTTGAACTTCAGAAAAAGGTTTCATATAGCGTTTAATGCTTAACTCATAAGTGAATAATAAACACGAGTTTACGGCTTTTCTTTAACGAAAACCTCGACTCCAGCGATGTATAGCAGGATCAACATCTATTGACTGGATACTGTTCAGTACAGATTCAAGCATCACTTAAAATTTTTTCTAAAACTTTAATTCTAAAACGGTTAACGTTAGCCATTAGCCCTAAAGAGTAGTGTTTGAGTTAAGTTAAACAAATATTTTATGTTTTTTTGTTCTATGTTCTATGTATGTTATGTTGGTTCGTGTTTATGGGAGGTGTTTCATGTTGGACAACGAAACAAATAATAAACTCGAGTTTTTTGCGCAAATCTGGAGACCATTTCTAACTCTATTTCCGTAGATAGTAACTTAACGCACCTAAGCCCCATCTTTTGTATGAATTCTTAGCAGACAAACTAACTGCAATCAACAAACTTGCCTAACCTACCTCCACCTTTCTCATGTTGATCTCACTCAGTTTTATCGCAAAGTTTTAAATATCTCCAATCATCGCTAATTCTTCATGTCACAGCACAATTTCGTTTTCGCTCATTACGACAATTACTCGAAATGGATTTCCTTGAGCCACCTTAGCGTTTTCTCCGCATTTTAGCAGCCAAGGCGAACATCAACTATTCAGTGCCAATCAGTTGTCTTGACGCGCCTTCCAAGCGCAATCGTAATTTCATTAAAAGCTTCACGTTTCTGACAACGAAATTTGCTGACTCCGCATCTTCGAGTCTTTCGGCCTGTCCTACCCGCTCGTTTTGTCTGGTCTTTGCCAGCGCAGCAATTTCCTTTGTCGTCTTCGTCTTCGTCGTCAGTTTTTTGTCACTTCCTTGCGACATTGGTGTTGTTGTTGTTGTTCTTGCTGTTGGCCTACAATCATTTCGTGTAGAAATTTGAAGTATTTAAATTTTCCATTTCGATCTTTAATTAATCCGCAATGCCGTTACGGAGTGTTTTACAGTGAAGTCGAGGAGCCGCATGCGGTCCGCGCGCGCTCCGAAACGCCTCGACACAGTGTGCAGAAAGTTAAGTGAAACTTGTCTCAAAAGCGTAATGTCGCTGAGGCGGAGTGGGGTGGGGGGCAGTGTGCTGGTGGTGTTTGGGCCAAGAATCGAAAGGGTGCGATGTGCAATTATTTGTTGAAATGTGAGAAATTTCGCAATTAAGAAAATGTCCTGTTCAATGAAATGACTACAACAATATTGTTTGTTGTTATTGAAGCTGCAGTTGTTGCTGTCTGCTGCGTAACTACCCGGCATAGGTTCGGCCGACTCCGGTAATATTTGGAGACTACAACTGTATTTAATTAAGGAAACACACCAACACACTCACACCAACAGGCCTGTGTGCTATCTCCGCTCCAAAGAGTATAACTGTAGTTAATTACTGTATTTAAATAAGCCGGTGTTTGTGTGTGTGTGGATATAGAGACAAAAGTTTGCCAATTTCAGCGAAGGTCGCCGATTCACTACAAATCTTCCTGAAATTATAAATAACTTTCTGCCTTCTAATTTCCTCATGAATAACGAAGCCAACTACAAAACGGTTTGTGCCTAATATATTATGGCATCATTAGAAGACAATCAAACCAAGTTATATTGAATATTAAAGCAAATTGTCTTTCATTGGAAATTGCTGGGTTTTCTCCGAAAGGTCAATAGCGCGAGGGTGGAACTTTAAGTTTCTACGGTTAAATAATTCAACAATGCTGCTGTTAAATACTATGGTAGCTGTTATTGCGCTGTTATTACGGTTTCAGCATCTAACGTTAAGTGCAATATTGCAATTAAAAGAAAAAAATAGAAACTCTTGTTTATTTAGCCAAATATGGCGCATGGTACATGGTACGAGTACAATCCCTTGGATTCATATATCGAGAAAAACGTCTTCGCTTTTATTCGTTAATAAAACGTTTACTGTATTGAATAGTTTATTATGTGAATAATAGTATAACATGTATACCATAGCAACGCGTGGCCGGATCAACTAGTTATATATAAAATGCATATATGTTAACAGCTATTTAAGTCTTAGATATTCATCAATCCACTGCACATGGTTACCTTTCGAATTCCAATCGGTAACATAAAATTCTCGCTCGAAAATTAGACAAGTTCTAAACATATATTCAACACTGTAGTAATGATTATTATTTTCTATTTTACTTATCTTTAATAATTAATTAAATTTTGAAATAGTGTCTGTTGAAATTACAGTTGCATATCGCTTAATTGCTTATTATAATTATATGTGAATGTGTATGTCAAAGAAATTCCTACTTAATGTAAAATCTGTAATAAGCACGGCATGCGCATAGTTTGATTGCCACCTAGGCGTATGATGAATATTTTAACATCGAGTAAAAGGGGAGCCTGCTGTAGAGACTTAAAAAATTCGATTTTTTGAGGAGTTTTTTGAGAGGGAAAGCAATAATTGATTAAAGCGAAATTTCTTTATGTTGTTTAAAAATATGTTCATATGTTCATGTTTAATGCCAAACTTTGCCCCATCTCCATTCGACGTTTAGTTTTTTTTTCTATCCTGCTCGCCAATCAAGAAAAATCGTAAAAATGAAAAACCGAGAAATCGCGCTTCAAAGTTTTCGCTTTTTGCCCAAGCGCTCATATCTGCTAGACACTCGGTCACTATTTCCTTTTTAGCTCCGAAAATATTTCGAATTCTTATCTACAACTTTGGGGACATATTCCAAAGTTATTTTTAAAGACATTTAAGAAAAAAAAGTCCGATTTTTTGAAGCTTCTAAAGCAGGCTCCCACCTCAAGGGGAAATTTTGAAATAGATGTACAAAAATTTATGAACCGAAATATTTCCCCAGTTGGTCTTAAAGTCTGGAATATCACTTAAATTAAGAGTTAAGCAATTCCTCCACATGAACAGCAGTGTGAGTGTGAGTTGGGTGGTTTGAAAGCTATTTGGGGAACAATAGACCATATTCCGATGAAGCAATCACTAGAGTTGAAAAATTTTGGATCAGAAGCAGACTAATTTAGCTTACTCAGTTAAATAGCCAAGACCAAAAAAATAATAACTCAATCAATATATGAGCTTCGGATCTTAGTCTGTTGGAATATTATTCATCATCATTCAAAATATCGTTCAGCATGTACAGAGAGAGTGGATTTGCTATTAACAATATTAGTTTTGTAGAGTTCTGTTGTTAAAGACTTGTGAAGTTTCTTTTGGAGAGCCTAAAGAGATATGCTAGTTTCTGAGACCTCCAGATCATCAGATCTGCTTTTGAGGAATGCAATTGGCAGAGCCCGGATAGAAAGATAAATCTTTCTGGTTAGATTGACCATAGTAGTTCAGTAAGGAAAGTTCCTTCCATTTAGGCTGACTATATTAAGTTAGATCGGAAATCGGCAGAGCCAGGATGTAAAGATAGATCCTTCTGGTACTATAGTATTTTAGATTATCTAGACGACTAGACTACACTGACTTCAGTATTCTAGATTTACTAGACTAGACTACACTGACCATAGTAATCTGATCACTTTAACCGGAGGTATCTTTCACTAATCTATCAATAATAGTTATAAAATTAAATAGGTATTTGGGAAGTAAGAAAGACCTGAACTTCGAGTTTTAATTTCATTTTATGAAATTGCATTATTATTATATTGAAATGAGTCTATGGGACGAGGGGAATAATAAACCAGAACACAGATACGAATAAAGCAAAGTCGAGCTGTAATCATCTCTCCAAACGCAAATTGAGATTTTTGATTTTTTTTTTACTTACAACTTCTCAAAGTCGTAATATTCGGTAATAGCAGCAACTTCATAGCTACTAACCATAGGCTTCGACTACCAGCTAAGTGACCTGATTAAAAGTCGTTCTCCCTGGGCTGTGCATGAATAATAATTTGAGATAGAAGGCCTACAGCGCCTACTAATACGAAATGCTATGAACAAACCAAATAAGCTATTTAAATAATATGAACAGTTATTATATTTGCAAACCAGTTGGCCTTATTAAATAGCCTCACTACCCAAATCTTATGCAAAGAGCTATCTTAGGCCGGCACATGCTACAAGGCGAAAGAGCAAATGCAAGAGCAACTTATGCAACTCATCAAATCGAGCTACTTCATCAAATTGCAACAACCCAAAAGGACACTAACACACATTCTACATGCAACATGCAGCTTGCAACTTAATTCTAGCACAATCAAAACTTGGACGAATTAACAGTCGCCTAACGGCACACAAACGGAATGAGGAGCGAGAAACTCAAGCGATTTAGTCGCACAAAGCTTGTAAGCCAATGCCTACGTCGGCTTTTACCTATTATAAGTACGCTTGGCAGCTGGCAGACAGCAGCGGTGAAGGTTCGCTTAAAGTTTCGTCATCCGTATCAAAATACCATCAGAAACTTTGGCACATTTCGTCCCGCAGCGCACTTCCGCTGCCCGTTCTCGGCCACCAATTGTGCCAATGCAAATAAAGCAAAAACAAAAAGGGTGTACAACAACAATAGCACGCTTGTTACATTGGCTGGCTGGGCGTCCGTCCGTCTGTCCGCTCATTCGAGTGCGACCATTTGAACGCCGACAGTCAGTCGTACAGTTAGACAGTCAGCTTGCTGGTCGCTCGGTCGGTTGCGGCCACAATTAATTCAAGTCCTGCTAATTTGTGTCAACTTTCCTGTCATTATGCACTTTAACAAATATCGCATTATCCTGCAGCGCATTAGCCGAACAACGGCAACTTTGACATGCGATGCCGAGCAATGCGGCGCAGACACACACACACTTAGGCGAGGGTATACGCGCTTAGATCCATGCATCGCTGCAGACTGCATAAACCTTGCATGCTCGTGTGTGTGTGTGTGTGTGAGTTTAGGCATGTGTGTGACTTCGGCAAGTCAATATATGCACAAAACTTTTGCCACAGCCGCCTGACCTGAACCGCACTATGCTCCGACATGCTCGAGTGGACCGCAGTTCCTTAAAAGAGCGCCTGCAGCGGCCAGCGCCAGAGCGACCTACGCTGATGCTGATAGCGGTAGTGTTTTTGTATGTGTTGGCGGCAGTGTCTGCTGCTGCTGCAGCAACTTGTGGCCACTTGCCACATGACAAGCTGCTATTCGAGTCGAGCGCTTCCTTTTGGCCGAAAATTTCCAAATTCAAATTCATACACGGAAATCCTTAGACACACAAACGCACACAGATACATTACTGCAAGTGTGACGCTCATGACTTCAGTTCGCAAGAGGTACAATGCGTATGTAAGCGCAAGGCTACCCTGTAGTAAAAGCACAGGAAGCCTTTGAAAAGTATATATTTTATGGGTATTTTCGGGGTGGGTCTGCACGCATAGTCGTATAAATTGATAGGAACAGATTCTTGGACTACTATGTTAAAGCATTACTAATTCGGAGGTCTCCGGATCCACCCTGTCATCCATCGTTCTAAAATTTTGCAAAGGAAAGATATGCGTGGTTGGTTGGTTGAATAAAGAGACGCAGGAGCGCCGGACTGCTGGGTGCCCCACTTAGACCGTTATTAGGCCCATTGTATTCATAAAAGGTAACCAATTTTAGCCTTAACCAGCAACTTTGAAAATTTGGTAAGAAACTTGATTCTTTTAAACCTCAGGTACCCAATGTTCTACTCATCCGACTGAAGGCTAGGCATTCGTATAGCTAACGGTGCAGAGTCTCATGCAACCTGCCGAATCCACTTTTCCCCATTTTCTGAAGGTGAAATCTTAAAAGTATGTGCCCTGTGATGTCTCTTACAATGTTATTAAGCTCCGTTTTGTCTAGAGTGGATGTAGGCCAGCTCTTTTACCTTTTCATCTCCTCCTATTACCGTCTGAAAGATTGAATTGACCACGGACCACTACATATGTAAGAGGCATGCTCCCCTTCATGTTTCATCATTTGGTTGTAGATTTCGCCGTTGGAACTGACGATCCTAAAACCGTTGTTCCAGTATTCCTTACTGGGGAATGAAAACGAAGTGTTTAGTTTCTCGATAATACCATCCGCCATACCACTGCAGGCTAGGTCGAATGATACTTGTATAGAGCCAACAGACTATGTGGGGTCGTGAACCCCATTTTGAACCAATGTCTCTTCAAAAGGAATTCCAGATTCGAAAGGCTTTGGAAGCCTTGTTCCCAATGTGTTCTCTCCAGCTTACTGTTTTATTTAGAGAATACTTCATAAGGAGGATTGAATTGCTAAGCTATCGTAGAAATCCAATTTGTAATTCTTAAGGAGTGCTTCAATAGAATCATAAGAAATGGTTTCTATCCTGACTAGAATTTAGTAAACGTATAGAGGTGGGCTCCACGGAACGAGATAGCCTGGGTTTACAAACTCCGAACTCCTTTGAAAATAGATGGAATCCGGCAACTTCAAATCATGCCTGTCTCTTACAACTAAAGCTGCATCTTAAACATCGCTTGAGACACTTGAGAAAATAAGTTTACTCGTATTCAGTGACTGTAAGTAAAGTATGTACGTAAACGAATAACTCTGTCCCAATTTGTCGACCGAAAATTAAAGTTGCTTCTGGTCATGAAGGAATTTGCAGAACTCCACTAAACCGAATTGGATTTACTCTAAGTTAGTATCTACATATACATATGTATTTACATAAGTACTCTCTGTTCGGTTATGCATGCGAGCTTAACCAATGTCCAGCTTTCGTGGCCGGAAGTCATTCAAATGTCAGCCAGGATGACAGCGACAACGGCAAATGGCTGTGCAAGGAACGGCAGCACGGATTGCAGTGAACGAACGGAGCGTGTGTGTGAAATAAGTGCAAGAGGGCAGCGGAAAATTTAAAGAGGAAGCATGGAAGACGCCGAACCGGAGACCCTGAGAAATACTCCAAATTCGATACCATATAAGGCGCATCAGCCAAGCAGCCAGTGCAGCGGCAGTGTGTATGAATGTATTAGATGTATGCAAGTAGAGGATTCTAACAATTATTAGAGACTCCCAGCAGCTACTTCGCGCGGAAGATGTATTTGCGAACCCACGCTCAGCATACAACTTTGGTAATTAATTTCACATTTCGGCAGCCCAATCAGTGTTTGCTGCAGCCGCGTGCCACTTCCTTCCATCTCCCTTCGCTCTATCTTGCTCTCTCTTTTTCTATATCTTTCGCGATCTTCTGCTTGCGGGGACTGCACTGGAGCATCGCTTGCTTAGGGTAAACAGTGGAGCTTTTGGCGGCATGCAATTAATTATCATTGGTGAGTGGTGTGTGCGGTGCTGGTGCTATAAGTGCAACAGCTCTTGTTGTTATTGCTGCCATTTGCTGGTGTTGTGAGCAAGCCGGCATATTCTACCATTGTGTCTTAAGTTGCCGTCTGTTATTCAAATACCATTCATGTGTGTATGTATTCATTCATAAGTGTGTGTGTGGGTATTTGTATATGTGCGCTTGTGTGCCTCAACCGGCAGAACGTGTTCCAAGTGTCAGTGGTAAACGTCATTTCGTAATTAATTAATGTTCGATTTGTCACTCATTGTTGGCGAAATTCGCTAATGACACTAACTGCTAATTCAACATGGACATATATACAGTTCGGGTTATATTTTGTCAATTGGTATTGTATGAGTAATGGTTGAGTATTAAATTACTAAGCCTTGAATTTTAAATTGATGGTTGCTCGATGTTTCTCTCTATGCAGTCTGTTGTTGATAGTAGAAGTAAAAGTGAGAATATCTCGAAGAAACTTTGACTTATTAGAATTTTTTGTTGTTGTTGTGCCCAGGGATCCGTTCAAAAATGAAAATACTAGTTAAAACCTGATTATTTTAATCCTCAATCGTCTAAGGCTGGACAGTCAGATAACGTTCCAGCGTCTCATCGTCCTCATGCTTTGTATTCTGTCGAAGCCACTTTTTCCATTTTCTGATGGTGATATCTTAAGAATAGGCCACCTGTGATGACCTTTACTATGTTACTAAGCTCCTTTTTGCTTAAAAGTAGAAGCGGGCCCGCTCTTCTGCCTTTTTATTTTCTTTTATAACCGGGCACCAAGATGGTTCTAACCGAGTAAACTACTAAAAGTAAAGTAATTGCCTGCTTATATAATCTACCGCAATGATATTTAGTAATTGCGCTTTTCTTCATTTTTTCACCATTTGATCCATCCGTGAATATCTAGATTTTGGTGTTGGAACTATCGATCACAGAATCATTGTTTGAATCACCTCGTGCTGTTAAGGATCGGTTCAAAAATTTAACTACAAGGAGTGTTCCAAAGTTAACAGGACTTTAAAAAAAACAGAACCAATGGTTTTTCAGAAAAATCAATTTATTCTATTCAAAATACTCTCCTGCTTCAATATAGCTTTTTGCACGGTCCAAAAGCATGTCGAACGAGTGTTTTAGCTTGTTGGCCGGTATGGCCGCCAGTATGCCGGTGCAAGTCTTTTGAATGGCCTCTACGTCTGCATAATGCTTTTCTTTTATAGGAAAACGTATTTTTCCGAAAAGAAAGAAGTCGCACGGTGGCATATCAGGGTAATACAGCGAGTGTGTGTGATCGATCGGACGGATTCTGAGCAATTTTTGGCCGTCAGTCAATTTGTGCGGAGCAAGGTGTGTGCACACCTTTCGTAAGCCCAAATGTTCGATGAAAATACGATAAATCGATGTTTTGGAGATGTTCAATTCCATTGTCATGAATTTCAATGATGATTTCGGCTATTTTTGATGAATTCACGCACAGTTTCACTTTGAAAACATTGAAACCACTTGCGCAATCTGCTACGGAATAGGCAATCATCGCCATCCATTGAAACATTTCGGTAAAAGTTTTACCAATTTTAAAACAAAATTTAATGTTGACTCTTTGTTCGAATCTCATTTTCGCACCGATAACACAAACATATTGACACTTAAAACGCAATAACTTCACTTTCAATCTATGAAATATTATGAAATTCTCACTGGAAAATCGATAAAGATGGACGATTCTAACGCACCAGTCGACATATAGTATAGATGGTGCCACCGGGGGTGTTAATAAAAATGCGAGAAATTTTTTGCAATTAACTGATATAACATTTAATACCGAATTTAAAGGTTATTCAATGTTAACAAAAAATCAATGGTTAATTAAAAAATTTAGTCTCAACTGCACCCTCTGAACGTTATCGATGGTATGATCGTTCTTCCCATTGCCTACTTTGCTAAATATACTAATTGCTCCCGGTTTCCCAATTGGACCAATCAGAATGCGCCACGTTAGCTTATGCGTAAGCAAGTAGGACTTAAAATAATTGCTCCCGCTTTGCTTATTAGACCAATCACAGCGCGCCACGTCAGTTCATACGTAAGCAAGTAGGACTTACGAGGATTACGTGAGTCATGCTGCCAGATCGTTCGTAACAGGGGGTTTTGGTTTTTCTAACAAACCTTATGCCGAATATATCTTTGAGTGTATGAGTTATTTCGATCCTCTGATTGATGTCTTACTCTTAAAGATATTTCTCTAGCTTTGATTCCTGCAAATTGCAAGAATATATAATGTTCGGCTGCACCCGAACTTAGCCTTGTTATCTATGGAACATATACGAGAATGTAAAACGGTATATTCACAATTTTTCAGTTAAATTAACAGTAATTTATTATAAGTTTCTTTTTAAATGTTCAATCGTGTCACATATACCGTACGCCGAACTTGAGCTTTAAATGAAAACCAATTCTGTTGCATCGTAAAAATTCGCTGGGAAAAATAACTTAATTCCAATAAATTAAGTTCACACCAAATGGCTTCGTTGGCTTAAATTTGCGAGCTTACGCGCTGAAATAAATATTGATAATTATATTGTTTTTGCCTGAGTTGCAAGTACGTGCGATTATTCACCTTGCCAATTAATGCATATGTAATTTGACGAAGTTATTTGTAGCGTTCTCATTAATTGCTAATTATTTGCGGAAGTTCCACGCAAACACACACATCTTACTTGCCACCAATTAATTGCAATAAAGCTTTAAGAAGACAGGAGAAAAGAAAAAAAATGAAAAAAGGTAAAAAAAAGTTATCTGGCAACGTCAGCTTTGCAATTAACGGTGAATGGCAGAAAATTAGAGGCCACTGCATTTGGCAGACCTTAATCTAAGCAAATATGCGCATATTTAAGCAGGAAATGTCCTTCTGACGCAGCCAGGTAACGCTTGTGTTGAACACCCGCTTTTACCGTTATTACACTGTATGCTGCAGCTACATTGCTATTTCTTTTGCGCCACCTTCAACAACATGAAGGTTAAGTTAATTCTCTTCATTTCCTTCTGCTTGTGTTGCGCGGCGATTTGCATCTCGCTTTATCTGCACCCCTCCTCACTTAACCGGTGCTTGACTGCTTTGGCACTGGCGCTTAGCTGTGCGTCTTCCTGTTCTTCTGGCGGCGCTCGAGTGCCGGGGCGCGCCGCCACTGCCACTGCCGCTCGAGTGCCCATGAACGATAAGTGAATGACTGAATGACAAACAAAGCGGCTGGAGATAATTGTCGCAACTACTTAGGAATGTGCACCGCATTTAATATGCATGCGCGCACACACTCACACACACGCATATTTGTGGGTGAGTGGCTGTTTGTGGGTGTGTATGTGGATGTGCGAATTTGCCTGTCAGCATGAATAAGCAAAGTGTCTGCTGCATGACGCCTAATTCGCTCATAACACCTCCTTCACTCACACATACACACCTGCATTTTGTCTGTGATGTACACATATTTGTACTTTTATATATCCTTGTGCGTGTTTGGGTGTGTGTGCGCCTACTTAACTGCCTGTCGCCTCTTGAAGGTCCTCGAACGTCTTTGCGCTCATCGCTTTCCGTCTGCCCAGACTGTTGCTGTGCTCCTGCTGCGCTGATGTCTTGCACTAATTAGGAGTATAGAATGCAGTAAGCTTTAGAATTATTGTTGTAAGCATATTATTTACATATGTATGCGTACGTATGTGTATGTGTGTGTGCGTGCATTTATCATATGTGCACAAAAAAATGTTTAAAGCGTTGAACTGGTAAGTGGATTCTTCCTTATACTTTGTGCACATAATCTTATCCACTCACACACACACACATACATGTATACAAATACATACACATACACGTGAGCTTACTGATATGTCACTATGTGCGAGATAAGGATTAAGCAGCTGCATAATTTTTAAATGATTTACATAGACTCGCTCGCTGGTCTTACACGACCGTATTTCCGCACTTCTTGGTATAAGCAGAAGCATACATATGTATGGCATGTGTATGTGTAGACTCTTTACATAGAATTGCATTTATTTGCTTTGCTTTGTCAAGCGCTCAAGTACTCGGCTTCGGCTGTTGCGTGAAGCCAACCTTCGCCCACAAGCGCTTACAGCGTTTCTAACATGCTCTTGCTCTTCTTAAGCAGCCACAATTTCTATGCACTCACACACACCTATACACCGACATATACACATATATATATATGTATGTATGTACATAGTTGAGTCAATGCTGTGCAGGTTTCCCAGCATCCTTTTACTGGTTGGTTATCGTAATCCTTTAATTTTATTTAATAACTTTGCTGTGCCTTTGAGTAGATTAAATAAGACTCTCAGCCTGCCGCAAAGACTCTATGAAATATGCAGTGCAAAATGGCCGATGGAGGTATACCAGGAAACCTATTTATGCCGCAGTAAACGGTAGTAATCTAATTCTCAAAGGCACCGGAGTCTGTTGAGTGCAAATTCTAAGTTTGCAGAATAGACGAGACGAGAAGTGAGCATTTGCCATTGGCAAATGTATGTAAGCTCAGTGACACAATTGATTTTTGAAATACTGTATCTGGTTGCGGTTTTGTGGATCTCATCTACCAGAAAAACTGTATAGATAGAGTGGATTTTTCGGGAATGCCTGGGATTAATGTGTTTGATGAGTGTTACATGCGCAATGTTGAATCGATCTTGAAGCAGTCGCATAAGTAGGATTCTTTTACAATCAGTTGTATTTAGAAAGTGGAAATAGGTTATGGATATTTGGAGAATACTTAGTGCGATTAACATTTTTGGGTAGTTCGGAATTCAGAACGTAACGTTCCAGCCAAAGAGAGAAGCGAAAACACAAAAAATTTCGTAACCTACGAGTATGTTCTGTTCGTCAAATTCTTCTACACTTTCTGAAGTTCTCTTAAACTAGAAGAACGACCCATTCTCAACGCTCACGAAATTTTTTAAAATTTTTCGCTCATCAAAATCATAAATACCCTCGGATGGTAAGGAATATTACCAATTCTCTGTACTATATTCAAATTAAATAAAGGGTGAACAATGAAGGTGAACGTGAAATTATCTGCCCACCTAAGTGTTCTCTCATTAAATCTATTCACTGATGAGATGTGTGGGAAGTGGCGCCGTCGTGCTGAAACCAAATGACGCTGAGTTCAAGAGCTTCAATTTCAGGTATTAAATAGTCGATTATCATGGCACGATAACGGTAGCCATTGACGGTTACGTTCTGACCTGCATCATTTTTGAAGAAATACCGACCATTAACCAATGACCACCAGCCCACAAACCACACCAAACCGATGTTTTTCTGGATAAAATGGCAGCTCTTGAATCTTTTATGTTTGCTTTTCGTCCCAAATGTGACAATTTTGCTTGTTTATATACCCATTAAGCCACAAATGGGCCTCATCGCTGAACAAAATTTGGCTCAAAAACGTCGCATCTTAATTAATTGTAATAAAACGGTAGCTTCTTCCCTAGCACTTACATACAAACATGGTGATGAATTTATATTAAATTCATTATAAACAATTGAACTATTCAGAGCAGAATATGCGAAATTTTTTAATTGAATATTTCATACCTACAATATACTACTCGTATATGTATATGTAACGATGTTACGCCGCTTTTGTGCCCCATGGAACATACATACTTCTTCTTTGCAAAATGCCACCTTAATTAAAAGCAGGAAGTTTCATTTTAATAACTTTCGTTTTTTGGCAAACAAAGAATTCCGTAAATATACACACATACAAGTACACACTATCATGCACCTGCTTGTGCCTTTGTTTATGTTTGCGCTTGTGATTAAGGCACTTAACAGGCGGTATTTAGTGACAGGGATATATGCGGTTGCACTTGTGGAATTTTGCCAAAGACAGTGTCACAAGAGCGTTGTATTCGCAGAACATGTTTAGAAACTATTTAGCTGGCTTTGTTCGCAGTTAAGACAGAAGACTTTCACTTTAACTTCTTTGAACGAGTTTATTCATGCATCTTACCACTATGCCTAATTGTGCCAAATTTTCTAAGGCAAAAGTTTTAAACTTGTTTCATTTAAATTTATTGTTGTAAATATGTCTTTGTTGTAAACTTACAAGCAGTTTAGCTTTTGAAATAAAAAGTTGAGTTTTCGCTAAACAAGCCGCACTTCAAAGCTCTTTTATTATAATAATATATTATGTGTATATACAATATATATAGCAATAGAGCTCTAAAGGTAAGTAAAATAGTGAGATATATTTACGACTAAATTGAATTGTTTTTTAAGCATCAAATCATAGAAAAATCGCGTTCTAACTGAGATAGAATTTAAGAAAACCCGCATAAAAGTGGTATCTACCGGCAGAGGTCGCTGTTCGCTGAAGAAACTCGTACTCCACAATAGACTCCTTTGAAAACCGATTAGTTGTTCATTAAGAACTACAATTTTGCTCTCTAAGTTGCGTTTTATATTTCGCGATTAGGGAAAAAGCAAAAATTAAATATCCAGTTGTTTCAAAAAAACGGGCTGCCATTTACTTTAAAGTGCTTTGGTTGGATTCGGCTCATCTCGAAACACCATGGAATCGACTGTTCTATATTTTCGAAGTTATACCTGTAAATCCAAGTTTCATGATCTCTCACAACTTTATTGAAGTATTTTGAAACACAGCTACAATATTTTTTTTTACATTCCTTCCAAACAGTCAACATAAGCCTTTTCTGTCTACAAATTTTGTGGGATCTAGAGTGAAGAAAAAAAATTACAGTCAAATGTCCAAGCAATATTGAATGTATTTTTGAACTACTAATGCCTATAGTTGTCTCTATCCCACGATTTCCCACAGAACGATCTGGCAACATAAGTTTCTGTAAAGCATAAATAGTTTCTGGAACAACGACTGATTTTGAAAAACCTTCACGAAATCAGTCTTGCAGTGATCTACGACCTCATTTGAAATAACCATACAATCGATAAGCACTGGATCTTGAAGGAGCTTCATCACCAAAACCTGAATTAAGTGCGTCGATGCACTATTACTGAGTTAGTCCACGTCGAATGTTAAAGAGAATAATCGCTCGAAAATGTTCGCGAATTAATTCCAGTTTTTTCGTCATAAGAATAATTTAAGTTACTGTAAACCACTCAAATATGGCTCGTGTTTGAAAACAAATTGATGTCTTTAAGTCTTCCCTTAAATCTTGCTCTAATTTACTTTTAATAGATACATATTGTCTTCATTTATTGCTGGGGCTCCTCTGTTAAGATATACAGTGACTACTAAAGTCATAAAATCATTAGTTGAGTCGAGTTAATCATAAAATTCTCGACGCAGTTCAAAGTGTGTAATACATATGTATGTATATACTAAAGAGTTATGCATTTTAACTGCAGACTTATCAAACGGTCCTCATATCATTATGAAGTCCATTTGCATGTAACTACCATGTTGACTACATTTGACCCGTCTCTGTCTGGTCACATCATAGCCGCTACTTATAATGTCCGTCATTTTTTATTAGTATACCGTTATGACTCTTTCTTTGGCGCCGTCGCCGCGGTGTTGTCTGTGTCTTATTATTATGCTAATGATTTGCAAATAATGGCACTCTTACACAAGTCCGCGACATAAACTGTGGTGTACTCTCCATAAAAGAGATAGTGCTTCAAAAGTGCCAATAATTTTTCGTGTGAATGAGTATAATTCACATAAGTAATGTTGTTGTTATGTAGTTATGTGACATAACATACTTGGGGTTATGATCTTATGCGACCCCGAGGTAACTTAAGTTGGGTGCAAAAATTCAGAAGTTCGAAATGATTCTTTAATATCAGATATGTACGAAAGACTTTACTCTTAAGTATTTGTCAAGTTTATTACATGGAATGTCATCTATCTGACTTTTATTTCTTTTACAATATTGTATTGAATAATTTATTAAAAATATTACATTCAGTTCAGATGTTAGGTCCAAGAGGAGTAGTCTTCAATGCGAGACAAGTGAACAACAGATGATCCACAGTTTCCCCGGTGCCCTGCTCTAAACATTTCCTGCAGTCTTCTTGATCTAATGACCCCATCCTGCGGGCGTGTGTTGCCACCAGGCAGTGATCAAGTAAGCCCATCATTTTGCTACAGTCTCTTCTATCGAGTGTAAATTAGAATTTTTTACTTCCGATCTATCGTTTTGTACATGACTTTTGCAGTTTTTCTCCCAGGTAGCATCGGGTTTTGAATTACTTTTCTTTTGTCGCGATCATCGTACGTAGGTTGCTATATATATTTCTGGACTAGGCAACACTAAGTGTTGCCAGGTGCAATCTGACATTTCCATTGGAAAGTTTGATATTTTTTAGCATAACATCACTCAGAACGTTTTGTAATTTAATCGTGAATTGTTTTATTTACAGGGAATTAAAAAAATCATCTCGGCCAAAAAATGGTATTAAGTCGTGAACATTTTCGTGCGATCATTTTTCACAACTTTCGACGTCTATTATCACGACAAGAGTGCATCGATGAACTAAAATCGTTGTATGGCTATGAAGCACCATCCTATAGCACTGTGAAAAACTGGTACAATGAATTCAATCGTGGCCGACGCTCGCTCAAAGACGAATTCCGTGAAGGTCGTCCAAAAACAACCGTTGTGCCAGAAAACATCGATGCCGTACGTGAACTGATAATGCAAGACCGTCATGTAGCATACCTTCAGATAGAGGCATGCCTATGCATTTCTCCCACCAGCATACATTCGATATTGCATGAACACCTGGCCGTAAAAAAGGTTTGTTCTCGTTGGATCCCGCACAATTTGACAATCGCTCAAAAAAAGGCTCGTGTGGATTGGTGTAAAGAAATGCTGAAAATATACGATCGCGGTGCTTCAAAAGACGTTTATAAGATCGTCACAGGTGACGAATTATGGATCTATGCATATGAGCCCGAAACAAAACAGCAATCGACCGTGTGGGTCTTCCAAGACGAGCCAAATCCAACGAAAAAAAAAACAAAAAAAAAAAAAACATTTTCGTTGATAAATATGCCTATTTTCAATATTAGGCCAGAAATATATATAGCAGCCCTCGTATAGACAACGCATGGGTTTCCCAATGTTGATCACGTTTTCGGATATTAGCCGTACACCATTCTTGACAATATCGTCCACTCTTTCATTGCCCTCAACTTATTTAATAAATTCGTTTGAAATATTTCTCTTTGGCAGAAAAGCTCCTTAATTCTGTTTGGCTAGTTGCTCAAAATTTTAAATAAATTTTGTTTAGTCAATTAACAGTTATATAGTTTTAAACTGGTGGCAACTCTTCAATAAATGTTTTTAAATTTTTGTAATTTTTGTACGCTTTCTCAAAACGCTTCAGTTTGTTCGAGTTTATTATACAATAAAAAATTAAAAAAAAAAATTCAAACAGGTGGCAACCCTCCTTAAAAATATTTATCACCACACATTTTTTAACACACTTTATTTTTTTTTGTATTGCAACAAAACATTGTAAACATGCCTTCAAATAGGTGGCAACCTTCCATAAAAATATTTTTCACCACATATTTTTTAAGACACTTTAGCTTTTTTTGTAATTATTTTGTAACAAAATATTGAAAACATGCTTTCAAACAGGTGGCAACCTGCTGATTTTTTCTTAAAGCCTTTCGTACACTGAACAAATGAAACAAAACAGTTCCACCTGCTTTATGGTGGCATTCTGTGCTTTGTGAATGTGGCGAAGTTTTGTTTGTCAGAAAATGCAGTCATAGTCAATCGATAATGCAACTCTATTTGATAAGTTAATGACTGTCTTCTAAAAAATATGAATAGGCGGTCAAGCCTAACATGCTTTCTTCCTACTGGAAATGTGGCTTTGACAGGCAAAAACCTCTCTTCTGTTAAATTTAGATCCATGCGTTTAATTCAAAATAACAACAAACACATCCACCGTTATTTTCGAAGTACCATATCTTGAAAATTTTGTAGATTGTTGCCCTTTTAGCAGTACAGTTCCTTATATACGTATTAACTTTGAGCTTGCAGCATAAGGCCCTATGTTGTAGCATATATATAAAGTATGCATAACGGCGCGCTTCAACAATAACGCTGTTTTCCTGTTATTATTTTTCCTAAAAAATATTTATGAAATATGTACTAATTTTAATCATCTCATTTAAAAAATAATAAATTACCGCAAAAGGCGACTGTCATTAGCCCTGATTCGCCTAAGAGATGATACAACTAATAAGTTGGCGCAGGTGTCGGCCATTTGTTTGACTAAGCTTCACGAACTCCAGCTGCCCCACAATGTAAGGTGTGTTGCAGCAGCAAACGGAGCCGCTTCCGCCATTAGAGAGTTGCCGTTAAATGGCAGCCTTGCTAAATGATTTGTATGTGCTGGGTGGACAGGTGTGTGTGGAGAGTGTTTATGGAAAATGTGTGTGGCGAGTGAGTGGGAGTCTGTTGGCAGTGCTCTCAACATTAAAGAGCTACTTTACTACAGTTGACTGCGTTGCTTTTTTTTCTACGCATTTTACCGTTACTTTTAGTGACTTGACGGCTGGAGGAGTCAACGCATAGTAGCGGCACTATGACAGCTGCAGGAGTGGCAGGATAATGTGTGAAGCGAATTGCACATCAACTCCGACGAGCTGACGACGACAGCGCCAACGTGTTACGGAAAGCTACTTTACATGCTGGCCAAAGCTTTGAGGGTGTTCGCCGGCGACGAATGCGATGCTTTTTGCTTTGTTATTGCTGAGGTGGCTTTAATGGCTATTAGAGTGAAACGTCAACCTGTCATTCCAAAGAGATGAACTCACACAAGCGCACAGTAACAAACACACAGCCAAGCACACACACACACTCGCACGCAGTGTGACTGTGAAGGCGGAGAACAAAACGAGCGACGGTACAACAAAGACAATAATGACAGCATTGACGCCAGTTGAGATGCAAAAAGTCGCACCAGCAAATGCGCAAAAACAACAGCAACAATATATGTATGAAAAAAGCACAACAAAAAAGCAAAAAAAAACAACAAAAAAGGAAGAAACATAGAAATAAATGTAAAGCTGTAAAGCATAAAGCAAAAATAAATGTCTGTGTGTGTGTACGTGTACAGCTTAGCGGGGGGAAAATGAAACAGAAATAAATAAATAACACGCTGTGACTGCAAAGCGCCTGAAAGTAGACTTAACGTGGTATTTCGCTGTTGGTGCTGACGGACAGTGTGCGGCTAACAAGCGTTCAGTGTATGTGTGTGTGTGTGAGTCTGTATTCATACTCGAGTGTTTGTGCGCGCCCATACATAACAGTTATGCTCGCAAGACAGCGACGGGGCGCGGCCGAAGTGTGATAATGCAAAAGAGCGCTGGAGTGTCGCTGCTGTAAGCACAACAACAAATAATATGCAACAATAAAATGGAAAATAGAAAACAGCAGAGAAAAAAGCACATGAAACACTGGCTGTAGCAGAAATAAACACCTACAACAATAATAACAACAAATAACAGTTAAAAATGACATAATGTGTTAAGAGCATACGAAAAAGCGTGCAAACAACAACAACAGCAACAAACACCAACACAATACAACAACAGCAACAATGCTGCGAAATGAGTGAAAAGTGAACGCCTGAAAAAACAACAATAAATTGCGTCGACAACTATAAAATATAGCGCGGTGCTTGTAACAGCGGGCGGTGCGGCGCGTCCGTGGCGCGGCAAACGCCAAGTGGCAGCATCAGCGGCGCTAGCGACGAGTGACAACAGTGCCTCGCCGCTTTATAATGTTGGCCTTCATTGCTTGTGCAATTTCTATTGCATACTGTTGTTGTTGCTGTTGCTGCTGTTGCCTTTTGCTGCTTGTTACAAGCACAAAAATAGCAACAACAAAGGAATATGACTGCGTAGTACAGGCTTAGGGAGACATGCTGTCGCGCATAGTGGCGCAAAACTCGATTAAACGCTTCGGGCACCAGCCGTGTTAAAGTAGGGGACCTCGAAAGAGCTTAAAATTAAACTTAAGACTGAAGCTGCTCTGCGTGGTACATATTTTACTAGTCTTTCGGCGATCAAGTTACCAAATCAGTAGACACTGTGAGCCACGTTGACTTTTACTAACTTCGCTCTTCATTTGTTGTTATTTTGGTTTGTTATTTTGGTTCCACGCTTACTTCGTTCAAAGTAAGTAATAGTAAGCGGAAGTTCGGTAGGACCTCTCTTAGTCATTCGATACCAAACTGGGTTTCAGACAAGGCGACTTCATATCGTGCGACTTCTTCAATGTACTCCTGGAGAACAAAGTTCGAGCTCCATAAGTTCTGCTTTATCCAGAATGGATAGGGAAGCGAAGCAAATGGGTCTAGTAGTGAACGAGGGCAAGACAAAATATCCCCTGTTATCAAATAAACAGTCGTCGCACTCGTGATTTGCTTTCCACGTCACTGTTGACATTCATAACTTCGAAGTCGTAGATAATTTCGTCTATCCTGGACTCAGTATTAACCCCAACAACAACGTCAGCCTCGAAATCCAATGCAGAATAACTTTTGACAACAAGTGATACTTCGGACTGAGTAGGCAATTGAGAAGTGAAGACCTCTCTCGACAAAGACCAAATTCTACAAGACACTCATCATCCAACATCCGATGAATCAGCGTTACGAGTTTTCAAGAGAAGGTTATGGGGAAGGTTTATTGGCGACGGCGAATACCGCAGTTGATGAAACAATGAACTGTGCGAGTCATACAAGTAAAGGAAGTGAAGCTAATTAAGGGACAGCGCCTTTGCTGGCTAAGTCATGTTGTCCAAATTGAAGAAAAGTCCAGCTGTAAGAGTACACAACGCAGTACCACGGGGGGAAGCAGAGAAAAGTCTCCACTCCGTTTGAAAGACTAGGTGGAAAAGGACCTAGTTGCACTTGTAACCGCGTAAGGGGTGTCTACACCAATGAAGAAGAAGGAGAATTGCTCGGTGATTCGATGGTTGTATCGAAGCTGCTTCTGTCGCTTTCTTATGCAACTTTGTTTTGGGCATTCCTACGTGGTGACGGCTTTTATGATCGAGGAAACTTTCAGGCGATCCACTTTGCACTCGGAACGAATGATCTTTCACATTTGACCAAAAATTTTTTATGGAACCTATTTGAAATCGAAAGATCTTCAGCAAATACCACAACCGGGTTTCCTTGACTTTAAGTATTTTGAGACATGTTAAACTAGTAAGTGATATACAGCACACATATTTTTTCTCTCTAGTTCCAGCTCTTCGCCTTTACAGGAATACTTATCAACTACCTTTCCAGTTCTCTGACGGTTCAAGCATACCTATTGCACTCTGTATTCTTTGTCATTTACCATTATTTTAATTTGTCTCCAACATTTTAGAAGCATGCCTACTTATTTTCTTTGAACTAATCCGTTTAATTGTTATTTAAACAATTAAAACAAATTTTTTGCTTCAAATTTCTTTTCAATACCAATGACTCATCCCACTTCTCTCCCAATATTCTAACTCCTATCACATAGCCTTTTTTCTTCAGTCTTAACGAATCAAACTTGGTTCTCAATCCCGCAATCTCATTTTTCGGATATCTACATTAATTTCTCCTCCACGCTCTCAGTCAACTCGGCAAAAGAGTAAGCATGCATTTTTTCTCAAACCATGTAAGGAACAGCGAGCCAGCAACGAAAGCAATAACGAAAATTGCTAACTCATTTGGCAGCCCTACATGCAAGTATGAGATCACTAGCGCAACATTAGATATACCATAAATAACGGTTTCATCAACAAGTTGCTCTCACAACAACTCTATGACACTGTAGCTCAGCGCTTTTGCTGAGTGACTCAGCTTAAATACGACTTTGGCATTCGCCTGCGTCCACTAAAAAATATAATATTTTCATTCGGTTTCCACACCATTATTATTATTATTGTTGGCAAAGTTGCTGAGCGCGCATTGGGCGCTCCATGATGGACGCATGAAATGGCGTTTTAGCATTTTTATTACTTTTTCACAGCAACAAAAGCAATAAAAATGCGAGTAAAACCAAAATAAAAAAAAATGAAAATTCTAAATAATGGATTTACCTAGAAATGGCTGAATAAAAACAAATAACTCCGTTTTGTGCGGCGAAAATTTAAGTGTGTTTATTTAGGGACAAATGGGAAATAGTACGAAACAGAAAAGCTGCTGAGAATGTGGCCATCAGCGCTTGCATTTGACTGAGTGGCTTTGTTACCGGATTACTTAGAATATTGAATTTTTGTTTTCAATAGGAAATATGCGCGAATATATTTAGTAAAAAATATGTTTCAAAAAAAATTAATTGTCCCATGAATTTTCCTTTTAAGAGATTAGTTGGCTGACAAAAATATATTTGCTAGCTAATCGTTTCGAAAATGAAAAAAGCAATATTTTTTATGACTTTGATTGGTGAGGACTCGACCACATACGAGTAAACATACTCACCTAAAATGCAAAACAATGTATGTATCATCAAAGAAATTAAATTGCGCTTTTTATTGCTTACGAACCCACTACATTACTACATCATATCACATATATATAAAATACAATACATAACCGTTTTATAATCAAAATTTAAAATATTGTTGTGTGTGTGCTTTCTATTATATCATTTTCCCTTCGCCTGCTTACATATGAAAGTGATGTTACGTTTTTTTAGGTGACTATATGCAGTCAAACTGTAAGCATTTGGTGTTCCAAATTTCCAGGCTTAAATCCTCTCAAGTCGGAATTAAGTTTTTGGTAATATGTTTTTTTGTTGTTTTTGTTACATGCATCATGTCTAATGTCTGATAGACCCGCATTACACCAATAATACAATAAAAATTTCAACATTTTATCACCTGATCAAATTTAACCCGGACTGACAACAAATTCTTATTATCGCTCAAATTAAACTCCTGAGCTAACACAAGTAGCCCAATGCCAAATTTAATATTTCATACACTTGTTATAAGATTTGGCTAGGATATCCTTCAGTGCCTAAGGCAAATATTGGTTTTCTGTTGGTTATCAGCTCATTTTTGAACCGCCCATGGTTGATGTGTTTGTAAAATGATGAGTTCTCAACTACTTTTTAAGCATCTCTTCTTCGACCTCTACTCAACGTCGTTTTTTTGAGTATGAGTCTAGCATTTATACACTTCATACCCAAAACTTTAACCAAAATGCATTGAGTCGATCCTTAAGAGATTGTTGTTGTTGCTATCTAACTGTTGCAATTTTCCAATCGATTTTCAAGCATTGCTGTTTTATATTTTTTGATATTGTCGTAATAAACAGAGGTGGATGGACAACTCGCTTTAGGTAAATCTTCGATAATCTAAACATCTTTACTAGTATGAAACAAAGACCTTTCTGTATATTATAATATATTTAATCGCATAGAGCACAACTTTTGAAGTTTTTTTCTATAGCCGTAACTGATAACGGCAATCTCGGAAAGGAGTTCAAAAACTAGAAGTAAAGAATTGTCTTTCACTATTTTTTAAGCTCCTGACCATAAATACTTCATCATGCCACTTCTAACAATTAATCACGTAAACATATTTTACTCTGTGGCAATTCTGTGACATTTTTCTAAAAATGTTTTTTTTTAGTATTTGAAATAGTTAGAATCTTAAAACAATCGCCACCATCTCCATACCATTATTATTCGCTACTCCTCTATAAGCTTTTATCTAAGCGCTTGGACTCGTACTTTAATCACAGCAGGCTATCAGATTTGCAAATATTTTTCCCTTCCTTAGTGGCATCTTTTCAACATAAATACAAACTTTTAATTTCAAATAAGTAATGCGAGATATTTCAATTTTTTTTCTAAAAGTCATGTGCGACAGCGATGGTCATATTATTAGTTAGTATAGCTTTTTTTGTTAAGTATTTAGCTTGCGCGATTCGTGTTGTTTACAGTAACTTAAAATATTCAATTCGGCCAAAAATTGGAATTAAATCACGAACATAGAGTTGAGCACGGATCAAGGAGAGCAAGGGAAATTGAAAAGTGTTAATTTTCATGAGGTGTTGGCATAAGTACAGTAATAATATTTTCGATACCCCTGGCATGAATTCTGTTTATTTTAAGGTCCTGGTCGTTTTACCTTCTATGTTCCCAACCGTATCAACTGATAAAAATGGCATGCTTTGCTTTGCCTTTCTCTATTCGCTCCTGCTATTCCGACAACTACTAAAGAAGCCATTTTGTTTCTAATTAAACGGCCAACACTGCAAATGCATTGCAGTAGCTACAAAGGCTGCGCCCTTATTTAATTAATTAAGAAAACAAGTTGCTCGTAAACAAGGGAAAAATTAAAAAATTCTTAAAGTTTTTCTTAATCAAATTTGTTTGATCCGCGGCATTAATATGCGCTTTTATTTTTGTATTTTTAATTTCAATTTCTGCATTTCTTACTTTCAAACACAGTGGGATTGTGTGTGTGTGTATGTGTATTGCATTCCGTTCGCGTGTTTTAGCCGGCGCGTAGAGCGGCTCCTCCCCGCCTTTGGTCGGCGGTAACGATTACAACTTATTTGAATTATTCTGAATTATTCATAAGTTAGCAAAAAGCTTGAAAACAAATATTTTGAGTGCTTTACTTATTTCTTCTATTTGCGCAAACTTTCTGTTTCTTCGTCGTGGTTGAGCCATAGAAAAAATTGAGCGGAACGCAAAAAGAAAGTTAGAAGGTAATACAAAGTGTAGGCGGCAACTGAAAATCAAAAACGAAAAAGCTTATCTAAAGAATTTGATTGAAAGCGCATTTGCATGACGTCACTGCAGATTGTGGCTTCTGCTTTCACTTTCTTCGGAGTCAAAGCTCT